>NC_080049.1:23275000-23355000 GCF_026212465.1 Amaranthus tricolor
GATAGTATATATGGTTAGTCGAATTAATGAATTATCTTTAGTATGAGTTGTATTAGTGTGATTACCTTGTTGGGGGAAAATTATCCTCTTTTTTGAATAACAATAAGAAAAGATATAATAATAGTTTAATATTAAATTGAAACTAATTAATTATAAACAAACTAGATGTAACGATATGTATTGTTAAAATTATAAGTTGTATATTATTATCGTCATATTTTGTGCAGGAAAATTAGCTCCATTCTCTTTTTAAATTCACTATCAATTTGCAACTATTCAACAACCAACAAATTACAAAACTAAAATTACGAAAAAAAAAGATTAAAGGATGGTCACGAGTGGGTTGTTAACTGGTCGTGATTGGCGACCATCCATGTCTCGTCGCCATCTAGTCATAAATGGCGACTAAAACAAGGTGGTCGTGAATATTCAGTTGAATTTCATCCTGTTTTTGTAGTGTTTTTGAATATGCTCTAATTTGAATTTGTGTACAGATCACATGATCTAAACAAAAATATTAGTATGTATCCGATAAAAATGTAGTATGGCATCATTCGAATACTTATTTTTATATATGTATAGAATCATAATCAATTATTATTTTTCTAAAAAGAAAAATAGTTAGAAAGTACTCCTAACAAAGAAAGTACTTTTACCTAGAATATATTTTTGCCAATAAGTACGTAGAAAATACATCTTGATTGTTAAAAGGGACCTAATAACGTATTCCATCCAAGGTTCGATAGTTGTGCGACGGAAATTCACGCGTTGTTTAATTAACACTTGTGTTTAATGAATTTCTTATTTAATTTTTCATCCCTAATTTTAAATTTAAAAAAAAAAACCTAACTTTCAAATTCTTCCTCAATTTTTTATTTTTTTCAATAATTTCTCTCCTTTTAATAATCTAATATAATAAGGTCAAAATTTACGGTCTCAAAGAATAAAAATGTCTGTTTTTATTGAATCTCCTTCATAATTTTTCTAGTTTTTGGAAACTAAAAACCCGCATATTGTATTTAGTCTTGGACTTTGCAATACATAAGGTTACACCTACAACCCAACCTAAAAGCAACGAAATATTAAAAAAAAAAAAAAAAAAGAAATAAGTTTAAATTGAGAAATATGAAAAAAATAAAAACAAAACATAAACTCTAATAATTCGAGAAATAGAAGAAAAACGACCTCCCTTTGCCTAGTATTTGACTTATAGATCTTCTTCTTCTCCTTAGTTTTTCAATTGTCAAATCTAGCAGAGGTTAAGTACACAAGATGCAAAATTCAGTAAAAAAACCGAAAAACAAAAGGAAACGATGAAATTAACTCAATAGTTGAGAAAGTAATAAATGAGAATTTAATGCAATACGAGCCACGTTTAACTATTATTAGATGGAATTCCCTTAAAAAATTCCAAAAGTGACTGAAATGATATTCAATTGAATAAACAGTAAAAAGGAAAATTATTTTGAAATTGAAAATTACAAAACACATGGTTCACACATGATTTACTAACAAGAAATTGAATGGAAAACATTATTAAGTACCTTTTGACAATAAAATAAACTTTTTAGGTACTTTATGACCATAATAAACGTTCATGATACGGAAAAAAGTGTTTGAATGTACAATAAAAGGACATATTAATAGAGTAATACTCCATTACCCAATAATTATTGGCAATTTAATTCTCCTAAAGCATATAATTATACTAATAACTAAGATAAAACATTAATAGTTCCTTCCTTAAAACATTCAAGTTCATGGATAAGAGCGGTTAATTCATTATAAGATGAGCCACCTTCCTCAACAGCCTTATAAGCAGCAATCCCAAACTTCTTAGCACGACGACGTCGTTCCTCCGCTTCCTCACTATCCGACATCAACTCTCTCACAGCCTTCTCAATCTTCTCCCTCTCCACCAACTCATCAGTCCCCTCAATCATGGAACTGCACTTCATGTTCCCAATCCCAACTCCAATATTCAAAACATCTACAAACAACTTTCTATGATAAAACTGCTCAGATGAAAGTGGCCAAACCACCATTGGAAGTCCTGCAGTAATGGCTTCCCTCGACGAGTTCCATCCACAATGAGTTACAACCCCTCCAATACTAGGATGCTCTAATATCTTTGCTTGGGGTGCCCACCCTTTTATTAATACTGCATTACTTTTCTTTGATATTCTTTCTTCAAACCCTTCGGGTAGCCATTTATCGTATTCGTTTGCCTGCTCTTTATTTCGAACCACCCAAATGAATGGGTGGTCCGAAGATTCTAGTGCGGAAGCAATCTCAAAAAGTTGAGCTGAACTGAACCTTGCTAAAGTTCCAAAACTTATGTACACAAGTTTTCCCTTAGGCATATTATTGAGCCACTCTAAACAAGGGTGTTTGTCTTTTTCCTCGAACTGATTGTCGAATATGGGACTGATCTTGCGGAGAATATTGTGTTCGTGTAGGAAAAGCGGACCCAGGCTCCATGATCGTCGGCCCAAGGTGCTGCGATAGTAATCTATGTAGTCTTTCTCTAAGGCATAGAAACTATCAACAACAGCACCATAACAGTCGCGATCGGCGTCATTAACTTTGTGGTGATAAGTAGTATAAGGACTTTCAGATTGGATCCACTGGGGAAGTTCGGAACGGGTCATATAGATTTGATGTGGAAGGCCTGGGATGAGGAAATGTTCATCATCGGACTGGACGTCCTTGTGAGGAGCATGCCTACATAATGCAATTTACAAAATACTATATTATTGATTGCCTCATCATCTATGCATCATGTGAACTATTATATTGCCATTTTTTTAAAAGTAAACCTCTATAATAAATTTTAGTAAAATTTATTTATAATAGTCTAATATTTTCATGATTTTTTCTACAATAATTATAAATTATAACTAATTATAAATAGTCTTAATTTTTAACGGTGTTTGCTTAGAATATAACTTACCTTTTATAACCTGCTATAACAGGTAATTTAGCCAAAAAAATAGATTAAAAAAACAAAATCAAGTTTTCTCATCTTTCCCCACTAGTGCCCTAACCTCAGCCCCCTCTCCCACCGTGCACAGTACCTCAACCCCTTCCCCTACTGTGGCTCCAGCCCCAACCCCTCCCCGCTGTGCCCACCACCCATAACACAAGCCCACGCCTCCCCTACCCCCTTGTTTCAAATTAATTCATCTTCTTCTTCAATGAGCATGATTCATTTTCCTAATTTAACCTCTCTTTCTCTTAAGAAACCAAACTCTTTTGGGAATATGTCCACTCAAAAGATCCCTCTAATAACAAGAGTGAATTTCCTTTTGTGGGTAGTTTTATTCCTCAAATTCGTGGAGAAAAAGTGTATTGAGGATAAAGTTTGTAATTTTAAAGATGGTATTTCAAGCATGGATCTCAATAATACAATGCAAGTTGTACGTGAAGATGAAAGCTTTGTTGGTGTTTTTCAAAGGTTGTAAATTTAAAGATAGGATTTTTCAAGCATGGATCATCATGATCTAGTTCATTTCCCAACAAGTAATTTCAAAGGTTAAAATTGAGGTTTTTAGGATCAGAATAGGGCGGTCACAATGGTGGTGAAGACAAAAGAAAAAAGTATGATGGTTCAATTGTGGTGTATTATATTCAAATCCCTCCCCAACCTTACCTCTCTTCTACCTTGGTGTTGTGGCGTTCTTGAAGATGGGGGTGGCAAGGGTTTTTGATGCTGGTGGCTTGCTGGTTTTGGACAACCTGGTGAGGGTGGTGAAGAGGTTGCTATATATGTTTTTGCGAGGTGGGGTAGTGGTGATGGCCATTAAGAGGGGTGAGTGGGTGTTTTTTTTTTGTTTTAGTCTAAAAATTAAAAGGAAATAAATAAAAGTGGTTAACAGGGTAACAAGTTAATTAACAAAAATTGTTAGTGGGATAAGAATCTATAGTTAATTAAAAGTTAAAATTATTACGATAATAATTGAATTATTCTATGCATTTTTTTCTAAATTTAATGCAATATATATTCATTTGCTTTACCATTATTTTTATAAATGTTGTCAAGATAAATTTTTTAAATTATTCACTTGATAGAATAAAATAATAAATGATCAAACTTTTCAAAATTATAGAATAGATTCAACAAAGATTGTGGACGTATCCTTAAAGATGATAAAAATTAACATAGTAGAGGATAAATAATACTCTCTCCGAATCATTTTAGTTGTCCCATTTTCTTATTTGGCAAAGTCATTTTAGTTGTCACAAATCTATTTTTGTCAATCTTTTTTTACCTAAATATGAGGAGCGTATTAAGTTACACTTATAGAAGCGGCGCATCTTAAAATACAACGAATAAAAATAATGTAGTTGAAGACAAAATATCTGTCAAACTTTTAATATCTTTTGTGTAGTTCTGTGGACACTTTTTTTTTGTTTACTTATATAATACCCATTATTTTACTTTCACTTAAATCATTTCTTTAATAGAACGACATACTATTTGTTGTGCGACAGCGGAAACAAGTTCGTTGAACAATAATGAAACAATAAGAAAATTCAATGCAAAATAAGAAATTGACACAAGGGATTTAACGTGGTTCATTATCAATGTGATAGCTACATCCACCGGCACGATCAAATAATTTCACTATGATCGCAAAGAATTACAAGATGAATCTCAATCACACTCACAAATTAATGGCTCTCTTGTGATCTCTCTTAATTTTTGTGAATCATCATGTATTAACCCTAAAATGGGAGTTTATAAACTAATGCCCAATAAAAGGAAGTTATTACATAATAAACACAAAAAAACCGTCCCAAAAGACACCTCTCGTGAAAAGAAACCGCCACTTTGCGAGCCGTGTACAACTACGCGAGCCGCGAAATGAAGACAGAACGCACTCCGCGCCCTGCGGATCTCCTCTTTGACCCATAGTCATCTTCTTCAATGGTGCTTGCTAGTTTGAGTCACCATTAATAACAATCTCCACCTTGACGAAAACGCGTATTCATCAAACGATCTCATCAACACAAAGTGAACGTATCTCAAGCCAAAACCCGATGTAAAGCTCATGCATAAGCCGTACATCCCGATAAGTCTTCAACCAAGACTCATCCCGACAAGTCTCCAACCAAGACCTATCACATACTTGTCACCAAGTATAACAACTCATAATGCTCCACCTGCATCAAAAGCCCCGGGTAAGCTCCACCTTAAGGCCAACATGCCTACAACAGGAGCTCCCCAACACTGCCCCTAAGGGCCTACTACATCACATAGTAATCAATATTTACCAAGTCTAAGCAATGTTTAAACTTACTAAATGGAACAAACTTAGTAAAGAAATCAGCTGGGTTGTCAGCGGTCTCGATCTTCTTTACCTTTACCCTCTTGTCAGTACGCAAGAAATGATACCTGACATTAATGTGCTTGGTCCGATCATGTGTACTTTGTCTTTAGCTAAGCAAATGGCACTTAAACTATCATAATACACTGTAGCAAAATCCTGTGCGATACCCAGTTCACCTACAAGGCCTTTGAGCCATATGGACTCCTTAGCTGCAGAAGTTAAAGCCATGTACTCAGCTTCAATAGTAGACAACATAACCGAAGACTGCAATGTAGACTTCCAACTAACCACAGAACCACCCAAAGTAAACAGATACCCGTTCACCAACCTCCTGGTATCCACATCAGCTGCATAATCACAATCACTATATCCAGTTACCAAACACTCCTTACCATTCCCATACACAAGACCAATATCAGTTGTCCCTCTTAAATAACGAAAAATCCTTTTCACCCCCTGCCAGTGCTCTCTCCCAGGTCGAGCCATGAACCTACTCACAACACTAACAACGTGCGCAATATCCGGCCTAGTACAGACCATAGCATACATCAAACAACCAACAGCGTTGGCATAAGGGACTCCAGACATATACGCCAACTCCTCCTCAGTTTGAGGTGACATAGACAAAGACAATTTATAGCTCACAGATGTTGGTGTACTTATAGGCTTCGACTTCTGCATCCCAAAACGAGATAAAATCTTTTCTATGTAACTTTTCTGAGTCAAGAAAAGCTTACCTCTAGCTCGATCCCTATAGATCTTCATACCCAAAATCTTCTTAGCTGGACCCAAATCTTTCATGTCAAATTCCGAGCTAAGCAACTCTTTAAGTCTAGCAACATTCGATTTATTCTTTGTGGCAACAAGCATGTCATCAACATATAACAGCAAATAAATCATGGAACCGTCATCCAACTTACTATGATACACACAGAAATCATACGAGTTCCTATCAAAACCATGCGAAACCATAAAAGAATCAAACCTCTTGTACCACTGCCGAGGGGATTGCTTAAGTCCATACGACTTTAGCAATCTGCATGCATAGTGCTCTTTCCCTGGGATCTCGAATCCCTCGGGCTGCTTCATCAAAATCTCCTCCTCCGAATCGCCATGAAGGAAAACCGTCTTAACATCCAGCTGCTCCAGCTCAAGGTCAAAATGTGCTACAATCGACAATAGCACACGAATAGAAGTATGTCGAACCACTGGTGAGAATATCTCCACGAAATCAACCCCTTCTACCTGACTGAACCCCTTTGCAACTAGCCTAACCTTAAAACGAACTTTCTCAGATTTAGATGATTCTTCTTTCTTCTTAAAAAATCCACTTGCACCCTACAAGCTTTCTCCTCTCTGGTACCTTCACAAGTTCCCACACTTTGTTCTTATAAAGAGACTGCATCTCTTCACCCATTGCAGCAAGCCATTGCGCCGACTCACTACAACTAATTGCTTGTTTATATGTGGCGGGTTCTTATGACTCTACATCATCAACTACACTCAATGCATAATCTGTCAAATTCTCAACAAAGCAATTTCTTCCTTCCATTTCTTCAATCAATCTAACAGGCTTCTTGATGACTCGGCTAGGTTTCTCAAGAATAGTATCAGATTGACTAGATGACCCTTGATTAGACTGCTCCACCTCCTCCCCAGAGTTAGAAGGAGATGGAACAACCTCAGGTTTAGGAGTCTTCGGCACTGGAACCTCAGCATCATCATCAATAAATTGCACTCGAAGTAAATCAGCAATGGATGACTGATGTACCTCAAGTACTTCATCTGTCTGCAGCAAGTTCTCCCCTTCCTTTCCCAGATCAGAAGAATCCGAGCTCTTCTTGGAATACATGGTGCTCTCATCAAAAGTGACATCCCTACTAAGAATGACCCGACCCTCCGAAGGTGAATAAATCCTAAAGCCCTTCACACCATCATCGTACCCAACAAAACACCCCGTCTTGGCTCGTGGATCCAGCTTACCCTCGCTCACATGATAATAAGTAAAACAGCCAAAAATCTTCAAATTAGAGAAACTAGGCAACTTACCACTCCAGATCTCAAACGGAATTTTGAAGTCAATTCCCGAATAAGGACCCCTATTGATGATATAAGCTGTCATCTTCACTCCAATACCTCCTCCCAAGCCTTGCATTAGAGAGCATGCATCGAACTCTCTCTAGCAGTGTCTGATTAACCCGCTTTACAACTTCGTTCTGCTGTGGTGTCATCCTGACGGTATGATGCCGACCAATACCCTCATCTGCACAGAATTGATTAAACTCCTCGTTGCAAAACTCTAGCCCATTGTCTGTTAGAAGCTTCTTGATCTTCCTACCCTGTCGATCCTCCACCAAAGCTTGCCATTGCTTAAAAGCTTTGAAGGCCTCGTCCTTTGACTTAAGCAACCTAAGCCATGTGTATCGGGATTTGTCATCTACAAATGACACAAAATAGCGGAAGCCTCCCATACCTTCAACCCTAGATGGACCCCAGCAATGTGAATGGATATAATCGAGCACTTCATCAGTAATGTGAGCACCCTTGCTAAATTTAACCTGTGTTTCTTCCCAAACACACAATGCTCAAAAAATTCAAGGTTGGCAACCTTGTTTCCAGATAGTAGACCCCTCTTAGACAATAGCTGCATCCCCCTTCTCCCCTATATGACAAGCCTCATGTGTCAAATCTTGGTCATCTCCTGGTGAGACGCCGATGCGTAAACCGCAAAACTAAACAGTGTAACACCCTCAAAGATATAGAGGGTGTTCCTCTTAATACCCTTAAGTACCAACTCCGAACCTTAGTAATGGACAACTCCCCATCCGAAAACACTCTGTTGTACCCCAAATCATTCAAGGTACCTAATGAAATCAGATTCTTCCCCAAAGCAGGGACATGCCGCACTCTAGCCAATGTCATCTTTCACCCATCACTAGTCCTCAATCTCATTGTCCCAATACCCGTAATCTTACAAGGTGCGTTGTTACCTACAATAACTTTACCCCCATTACAAGACTCATACGTGTCAAACCAATCTCGATGCGGACTCATATGGAACGAACACCCCAAATCTAGAACCCAATCATTAGAAAGATCCCCAGACTTAGCAGAACTCACTAACACCAAGTCTTCCTCCGAATTATAGTTCTCCTTCGGTTTTTCCTCAACTACAGCAGCTTGGGACTTGCCTTTCCTCACCGAACAATTAGCCTTAAAGTGACCCGATTCCTTGCAATAATAACAGGTCTTCCCCGCAGTCTTACCAAATCCCTCATTGTCGTTTCCAGCACCCGACCCAGTATTGTTGCCCTTGTTAACCCCCTTTTTCTTTTTAGACTTCCCAGACTTAACAAACAACCCACTGCCACTCTCCCCGTTATCACCTATAACTTTCTGACGAAATTCCCTAGTATGAAGTGCTGCCTTCACTTCTTCTAAGGTCAGTGAGTCTTTACCAACAACAAAAGACTCAACAAAATTCTCATAGCTAGACGGTAGAGACACAAGTAAAATCAACGCAGCATCCTCATCATCTATTTTAACATCTAAGTTACGCAAATCTAGTAAAATAGAGTTAAGTTTTTCAAGATGTTCCCGTAAGGGAGTACCTGACTGCATTCGGAGGCTGAACAACCGCTGCTTCAGTAAGAATTTGTTGGTCAGCGACTTAGTCATATTCAATGACTCCAGTTTCATCTATAGTTCCGCTGCTGTAGCCTGATCAGCGACCTCCATGATGATATGATGTAACACCCCGTAATTTATCGGGTTTAAAAAGAAAATAAAATAAAATAAAATAAATAATTATTATTAAATTATATTATTTACATAGATAATTATAAGAAATAAAGTAAGTTAAATTTTAACGGTAACGCGTTTTATCGCGTACGTTGTTATTGCATAGCATTTCTTTTCTGTTTTAAAAAAAATAGACAATTACTTAATTAATTAATTAATTAAAAATAAATAAATAAAAATTAGGGGAAGGGAAAGGGGTGGCCGGTTGTCTTGGAGTAGGGGAAGAGTCTTGTAACTCTTCTCATAAGTGTGTATTATGGCACATTAAGTTCATTCTTTAATTGTCTATTAATCCTATAAGCATCATTTGAATTCTTCACCATTCTAAACTTTCAAGTGAACAAAAAATTCATAAAATTCTCCCCTTTTGCTCTCTTATTTCGGCACACTTCAAAGAAAAAAAAATTGTTGTTCCATCCAATCTTTTGATCAAAGGAGTAAGTTTAGTTGAATTGTTAATTATAGATTTTATATACAAGATTTCTAAGATGAATTATATTTTATGTATGATGATATCCTATGACTTTTAGGAGCATTGAGTATTTGTTTTTATATATGTAATTTTCTCTAATAATCCTTTGATAAACCTTAGTTTGTTAAAAGGATTAAGTTATGTTTTTTTTTTTTTTTTAAAAAAAAAAAAAAACCTTTCTTGATTTATATCCTTTAACAAAGTTTAAATTTGTTATAAGAATTAAGTTTATATTGATATTTAAATAAATTTCTTTTATGATTTACATTTCTCTAACAAAATTTCAACTTGTTAGAAGAAATTTAAATGTATGGATCAAGTAATGTAGTCATCCAAGAATTTATAAATCCTTTAGCAAAATTTGATTTGATTGAAGGATTGTGTTTATATATATGTCTTGATTTAAAACGGTGATTTGGTTTTATGATTCTCTACAAAATTTTAATTTGTTAAGAGAATTAAATATTTAATTTAATTATCATAAATTATGAAATTTTAAGTTTTTTGAAGGATCTTGTGGATGGGCATGTTTCTTTTTATTTGATGGTTTTTATGCTTTGTTGATGGTATTTTCTGTATTAATATATGTGTGGAAATATCAAGTAGTTGTGTGATAGAAAAATTGGACTTGTTTGTTTTATCTTAGCAGTTGTGAATTTGGTCTTGTAAGATTTATTTTGGTCATGAGATTAAAAGGGTTAATAATTTGAATAATGTATAAATATAAAATAATAATAATAATAAATTAATAGGATTTTTTTTCGGGCAGCAGCAGTTTCTGCCTCGGTATTGGCGCCAATCCGGAAACGTTAGTCGTGTTCCGTTGTTGTTTTATGTACCCGATGCGTTAAAAACTCGTTAAACGCTTAAAATAATTAAAAATAGTAATTGGATGTTAGAAATTATGAAATTTGGTACCCAAGGTAATTGACGCAATCTGGACGCAGTGGCGAAGTCGGATTTTCCATTTGAATTTTCTAAACTATCCAAATTGACCATTTAATCTTTTGATTAAAATTTAAAGTTTGGAACTATTGGGAACTGGATGAAAACATTTAGAATTATCAAGTCTTAGTAATATCTTAGTAGTATGGAGTGGATTAAATGTGTAAACACGTTCTAATAAGTGATCGTTTTGTGTGTGTTATTTAGGACCTCGATTCATAAGAGGGTGAAATTTCTGTCGTGCTTAAACATCGTTTGGTTGCAATGCTTAAAGGTACACGCTTAGACCATACTGTTTATGTGGTTGTGCAAGTAGTGTTATTTCATTTCTAATCAAGGCATTGTAAATCACATAAGGATTAGACATCTCAAATAATTTGAAAGAAGTTACTTGGAAGTTGAGGATTTATGTGTTTTTTACCCAAAGGGGTTAACGTTTTGGTTTGTATTATGTTACCCAAAGGGGTTAACGTTTTGGTTTGGATTATTACAATTATTGTTCCCATGACAGTTTTGAATCATTACGGTCACCATGGGGGTATGCATACTTTACCTCTGACGACCCGCACAGGAGGGGCAACGTCTTAAGTCGGTGGTTGCCTTGGGACTAGCTCTCCTAATGTATACCCCCAAAAAGGATTTTGATTTATACTTGAACGACCCGAACAGGACGGGCTACATTACAAGTTGGAATTATCTAATAATGAATGTATTAGAGCCTATGCATGCTAGGATAAACACATTGCTTGTATTCAACCGGTTTGACATTTGTATGAAGTCTCTGACGTGTATTGGATTGTTATTTAGAACCTGCTACATGTTGTCGCACGACGACTAGTAGGTTGATTGCAGGTGGGGACTGGAGTGAGGGCTCGATTTAGAACCTGTAATCATCAAGACTATGTTTCCTTTTTGTAATAAGATTATGAGTAGATATAACTCCGAATTATGTAACAAGAGATTGTGTTGGTTTCTTTTCTCTTTCGTAAATTTTCTTTAGTTAATCTAGAGGCCATTAGGCTATCGAGTTGTACTTAAGAACTTCCACTAACTTATTTCTTTCACGTTGGTACTATTTTCTGTTTTAATTATATTTCTTTATCAACGGAACATTGACGATCCTAGAGGAGACTTTCTCTAGAGTCCGAAGAGTGGACCAAAATTCGTATTTTCATATGAATTTCGGAGTCACTTAAATCGGGTTGTTACATATGATCATCCAAACTTAGCAAAATGGTAGAATGAGCCTTTTCCTCCATTACTGCTAATTACCCGTCAGTTAACCCGTCTTCCGACCCCGCAGTAAAAATCTTTGAAGCCAACGGACGCCAGATTTGCTGCTGTTTCAACAGACCCTTCATCTTTATTTGCCATAGCCCGAAGCTATTTTCCCCGGTAAATTTCTCGATGCTTATTGTAGAATATAATGAAACAATAAGAAAATTTAATGCAAAATAAGAAATTGACACGAGAGATTTAACGTGGTTCACTATCAATGTGAAAACTACATCCACCGGCACGATCAAATAATTTCACTATGATCGCAAAGAATTACAAGATGAATCTCAATCACACCCACAAATTAATGGCTCTTTTGTGATCTCTCTCAATTTTTGTGAATCATCATGTATTAACCCTAAAATGGGAGTTTATATACTAATGCCCAATAAAAGAAAGTTATTACATAATAAACACAAAGTAACTGTCCCAAAAGACACCTCCTGTGAAAAAAAACGGACATTTCGCGAGCTGTGTACAACTACGCGAGCCGCGAAATAGAGACAGAACGCACTCCGCGGCCCACGGAGTTCTCCACGCCCCACAGACCTCCTCCTTGATCCATACTCATCTTTTTCAATGGTGCTTGCTAGTTTAAGTCACCATTAACAACACTATTTTTCATTTATATTATACCGAAAGGATCAAAATAGCAGACAACATCGGTTACATGCAACCTGCTAAACAGAACAGGGACACCTATTCAATATCAGTATGGTGCAACCGTGGTGCAAATCACGGGTAATATTTAATATACTTATTTAACCATTTAGATCATCCATAGCTATTTGCAAAAATAAAATTAACATGTGTTAACAAAAAATTAAAAGTAGTATCATGACTAATTAATTAATCATAATCAAGTACACATTCAATTTAGCTGCTAATCATAATCAATCAATCATGATTAATTAATCATCATGATAATTCTAATTGGTAGAAAATATCTCTTCATTCTTTTTTGTTTTTTATTACTTTTTGCATAATTTTAAAATTTTAATTTAAAATATCTTTAAATAACATAATAAAAATTATATAATAAAAAGATACATTAAGATAAATTCAACGAAATCTGATATAAATATATTTATCTTTTAAATATATGTTAAAAATATTAATTAAATATCTCTATCCATAAAATAAAATATTTCAAATGGAAAGAACCCTAGAGTATGGTAAGAGTAATCAATTAATAAAAGTGTAAGACGATAATAAAGCAAGCATATAAATACCTATCAATAGCTTCAACAGCACAGAGAGCAAAATAAGCACGAGCATGGTAAATCAAACGAGGAATACCAAGTTCAGCAGCAAGATCAGTAGCCCAAAAACAATGCATATCAGCAAAAATAAAGTCGGGCTTAGCAGCTCGAACCTTAGCTTCAATAGGAGCTTGAAGCAAAAACGCAGCTTTATAAATTTTACCCGCCATTTCCAAGCTAGTCGCATCACTTAAATTCTCGATGTCTTCGGGTAACCCAACTTCCTTGCTAGGGAAATCGACGTAATCGATTTCAATATGGAGGCCTAAATTGTTGAGCAATTCGAGTGAATCGCGAAATGAGAGTGAATTTCGAGGGGTGGAAACAAATGTTACGTGCACCCCTCGAGATGCAAACAGCTTTGCGAACTGAAATAGTGGTATGTAATGGCTGGGTGCTAAGTAAGGGAGAAAATACCCTTTTAGCTTGCATTTTTCTATTGCTTTTGACTCCATTCTTTTTTCTATTGAACTTTTTGGCCTTTTAAATTCTCTCGATAAAATATGGAAATATGTTTTTCGTTAGTCACATATATGGATATTGATGTCTATATGTATGGAAAGTTGTTCCTCGTTTTCAACGAAAATTACCATTTATTGTTTCCACAGAGGTAGAATCCCAAAGCGTGTTTATTTCCAAAGCATACGGTACTTGATTACTATATTTATTTTTTTCACGCAATTCAATTCGTAAATTTAATGTTTAAATATTTTTAATTATTTATAATTATAAAATTTTAAATTTAATATTAATAATCTTTTTATTGAGATAAATCAAATAAAATCTTACTCGACTATTTTTTAACTTATAGATTACAAATTAATAACAAATTAAGAGTGATGAATAAATAATACATTATTTTCGATGTTGCAATTAATTTGGAATGGAGGAAGCTCGATATATAATAGTTAATGGTACTATTCATTTTAAGCTTATTTTATATATTATGGTTAATGTATAAGAAAAAATATAATTAAGCAAGAAAAAATATTAACTTTTATAATTTTTAGTTAATTATATTTTAAGACATAAATGATTATAATAATATTACGCATTGAATTGTATAAAAAGAAAAATGTAGCAAATACTATATAATAAAACAATATTATTTTTTTTGACAATTAAAAGGAATATATTGACACCAAAAAAACCTTTTTTACAACCTAGGTTATGAGGAGAAAAATACCTCCTAAACACAAAAGGGAGGCACCAACCAGACAAATTAAGCCAAACCAACAGAAAAACAAACTATACAAGAGTCTATCTTCCTAACTACCAAAAGCCAAAAAACGAGGACAAAGCCCAGCTAAAAACTCATCAAATTCACCTCAAACTCAAAAGTGAAAGCTCAAAAGCAAAGGGAATGAGATAACGATAATCAACCCACCAAGATGTTAGAATGACTATCACAGTTACTGGCAGCTTCACTTCATATCTTTTTATTTTTATACTTCTTTTTCCTATTCACTTGGACTTATATCCTCTCTTCTACTGTGGTAGTCTCGCCCTGAGCTCTCCCACCAGACTCTTTATTAACCCCTAATAATAATAATAATAATAATTATTATTATTATTATTATTATCATTATTATTATTATTTTGGCAAAGTAAATTTTATAAAATGCCAGAAAAAAAGTCGTAGCTTTGCACAAGATGCTTAGGTGCCACGACACAACCGAAGCTCCTACGAGCCAAAACAAGCCCTCATAAGCTAGGAGGGAAGTGGCACCTCAAAAAAGAAAGCTAACATCAACTGAAGCTTTCATCCCAAAGCCTAGCCGACTAATTGGAATTTGTGGAAAAAGTTTAGCTTGTATATGTGATTTGAAGTGTGTAAGAGATCGGAGTGTAGAAGAAGGTTAACTTACGTAAATCAAAGGTTTTCGGTTCTTAAATTTTTGTTCTAGTTTGTACTAGCGGATATGATTTAGTTTGTACTAGTTTGTAAATTGGATTAAGGTTGATTATGAAAATAATATAGTTTATTTAAAAAAAATTTGCTTAAAACTATATTAACGTGAATTATAAAAATATGGCTAGGAGAAAAAATTGGCTAATTTTAGGTGTAAAATAATTAAGTCAGTTATAATATTAAAATAATTAGTAAAGTTATTTTAAAGAAAGGGATACAAAACAGTAAATATAATAATTAAAATTTACTTTTTGCAATATAAAATAACAAAATAATATTTTCGTGTTTATTAAAATAATTTTAAAGAAATTAATATTTAAAGTTTAATATTTAAAAGAAATTATAAAATAAAAAAAAGATTTAAAAATCAAAGACGATTTAATTTGAATAACCAAAAAATTTATAATTTAAATCAAATATTTGAAATAAATAATTTAAAAATTATAATTAAGAATTTTGAGTCTCTTACGACTAATAAAACACATTCATCGCTCCTTCCATTGGCTCAACTACCGTCTCAAGAGTCCAAACATAAAGGGGAGAGAGGAAAAAATGAAGATATTCCCAGTTACAGCAAGCGTATGTATGAGAATTTCGCATGCTATATTAAATGGTGAATATATGATGGATATTAAGATATTATTATTTAGGTGCAGTGGCGGAACTTCAATAGAAGCGGGGAGGGGTTTCCCCCCCGGAGATGTTACACATTAGCTCACCTGGATAAAAGATGGTATTCCATTTACATGGTCCCGGGATCGAACTTATCCAACGCATCCAATTCTAATGCACTTTAATTTTTTCAAATTATTGAATAATATTTTACTTTTAATATGGCCAAACAACTCCCTTTTACCTCTTATTACTCCATTGAACTCCCAACACACCCTCCCTAGATGAAGTATTTATATTGCCAAAAAAATTACAAAACATACAATAATACTCCTATGTCTCATTCTTAATGAATTTTCATAGTATTATTAATTCAATTTTTAATATATCTTACAATGTATAGTAAACTTATATAAAATATATTAATAATTTATTCATTGAGATGAATTATATAAAATCCACTTGATAATGTTTTAAATTATAAATTAAGTAAAAAATCCAATTAAAACTTAAATGTAGGTAGTATATGTTTTAAATAATACAAACTCGAGAACACATTTATTAATTTAAATCATATATATTTATTTTTATATATATCAGCCCGTCTTGTATGAGACCATCTTATCATGAGACGGACCCATATAATTAGTCTATTACTTAAATTAATTACTTTAAGATCGTAAGTGATCGATTTAAGGTTATACGTTATCACTCTAAAACTATAAAAAGTAATTATTTTAAAATTATAAGTGAATACTTTAAGACAAAAATATATATGAGGCCAGCGGCCAAGCCCATAGAAATGGCCTCATTTAAGAATTATTATATATATATATATATATATATATATATATATATATATATATATATATATATATATATATATATATATATATATATATATATATATATATATATATATATATATATATAAACTTTTTTTATGGGCGTCATGCATCTATGTATCTAAGAAAAGATTATTAATAACGGACTCTACATTTATTATGATAATAACAAAAAAATTAATTTTAATTAGTACTTTTTGTGTTTCTTTTTAATTGTTCACTATAAAAACACTGCAAAAACTTTATCTGAAAGTTTTTTGTCAGAAGTACACAATCAAAATGGAATGAAGCACTATATAAAGAAATAATTAAGATTTGTTTAACGGGAGTCAAGTTGAATATTATAAATCGATAAAATATATAGATATAACTAAAGGTTAGGAAAAATAAATAGCACCACTTTGATTATTTCAAATTTTTTTTTGGTAATAAGAGGACCTTTTAAAATAAAGGTTTTGAGCGGACATTAATTTTGCTTAGTTTATTCTTATCCCCCTCAAATATTTGGTCAAGTTCTGCCACTGGTTAGGTGTAAATAAGATGGAGAGGGGTATTGGTTTGCATCTTCATATTGTCATCTTTAATCTATTCACATTAAATATTTTTTTTAGCACTATTTACTAATTAATATTAATATTATTTTAAATTTATTTATGTAAAACATATTCAAATGAATACTTGTTTTAGTTTTATGAATGAAATTCTATAAACATTGCTTTTGAGATTTTTAATCATACATTATTTTAAAATATTAATCCATAGTAGTATGCAACTTGTGGTGCCTTTGAATTGATTATGTGGCTTGTGTATAGCCGTTAAAGCGGTAATGAAACATTTTCAGCATTCCCTAGCTCCATTGGTTCAACTACCATCTCAAGAGCTTAAACACAAAGGGGGAGAGAAAGGGTAAATGGGGTTATTCTCAGTTACAGCAGGATCAGGATTATCAGCACCAGCAAGCCATAATCTTCACCTTCTTTCTACTCATCATCAAATTCAACCCTCATCATTTCCAACTGTAAACACTTCACTTTCTCCCCTTCTTTCTTCTGCTTCTGTCTCTTCACTTTTTACAAAAAGTTTAAGCACACCGAGTTCACTCACTTCTAGACTCGTTCCTAGGGTTTCTGCTTCTGTTGATGTTCCAGAAAACATCGGAGACATTCTGGGGGATGTCACCATTTTCAAGGCTTCTGGCGAACCTGTTTTGTTCAAAGATTTATGGGATCAAAACGAGGTTTTACGTTTTCTTTATGCTCTATATTTCACATCTTTAAGCCTTTCATTTTTAAGTTAAAATATTGTAACCTTTTCCTTATTATACATTTTGATTATGATTATCCTTTTAGGATAATGATGCCTTGATATTTGATATTCTTCCTGAATTCAATTACTGTTATAATTTTGAAGTATCAGTTGCATTTCTAGATAGGTTTTCCAAAATTTGGGAGTTCTTGTAAGTTTTTTCAATTATTGTTGCTGTGTACTCCCTTTGTCTTGATTTAGTATTCTAATTTCCAATTGTAGAAGAAGCACAATAAACTTGATTATTATCAAACATTATATTACTACAAATTGGATTGGCTATTATTTCAACAGATGAAGTGATTTTATTGAGTCACATTGTGCTAAATATATGGTTGGTTTTCCCCAAAGAAATTGACACATGGCGCCATTTTGATTTGAAGCTACTAAGTCTAGTATTTGTGGACTATCAAAGGATCATTATGGTTGTTCTGAACTGACTGGTTTGCTATTGTCCAGGGAATTGCGGTAGTGGCATTGCTAAGGCACTTTGGGTGTTTTTGCTGGTAAATTGTGCGTTAATCTAATATTTTGTTGGATTTTAACATTGTTGTACAGCATGTTGACTTTGGTTGTCCTTTGTTTTTGTTAAGCTGGGAGTTTGCTGCAGATTTGAAAAAAGTTAAAGATAAATTTGACGCTGCGGGTGTTAAACTCATTGCTGTTGGTGTTGGAAGTGCTAACAAGGCCCGCATGCTTGGAGAACGGGTATCTTTATTTGCTTGATCCTTTTGTTTTTTTATTCACTTATTACTTTGTTTGAACTCTTGCTTAGAGGTTGTGATTATGCTTTAGGATATTTGAAACACTAGGTTAGTGCACTAGTATATTGAATTTGTAATTCCCTACCTTTATATGCATGAGTCGATGATTGCTCTTATTTGCAATTGAAAAGTTTTATGTTAGAGCCGAAAGATGAAAGCTTTGGTGTCTCATATTGAAAAATCCTATCATAAAGCCAAAAGATTTTATGTCACCCGTAAAAAGCAGCATATGCCCTCGTGTAGGTAAGCTCATTCATGTTTGTTGATTGAGCCCCTGCTCCCACCTCCCACCCCACCCCTACCCCCATCTCCCCGCATCAAAAGTTATGAAGTAAAGTAATGTACTGATGACTGTATTGTTTTCTTGACAAATTTTTATGAAAAATTAGTAGAACTTATTACAAAACCTGTTTACCCAAGGTGAGTTATTAGAAGCGAAATTTAACTATTCCAAGGGTCCTAGTTTGTGTCTTAGTTTTGCAGTCTTGGTCAGAGGAATTAGGAAAATGCAAAGGCATTCTTTTAAACACCCAGACAGGATGACTTGTTCCTACTTAAATTGGGTTTGGGAGCTTAAATATCTGGAGAATCTGATCAATTTAAAGTTGCAAACAATGAGAATTGTGGGAGAACAATATTATTGCATTGAACCTTTAACTAGTAGATCACTCATTTTCTACATGTTATGATGCACGCTTTGAGGAATATAGGATTTTTAGTTAGAATAAGTTTGAGGTCTCTGGGTGGAAGGAAATAAACTATTGAATGAGCTTTATGGATATAGGTTCTTTACAAAAACATGATCTAAAATTTGGAAATCACCAAAATAGGCCGGAGGAGGATGTCCACAAAATTGAATGTAGACCACATCAAGAATCAAGAGCCAAATGTGTGTTATGTATTTGTATTGTGTGTGCTTCACTTGCATGTGGTTGAAAATATTCAACTCGATTTAATCCTTAGGACATCAAGTAATATTATCTCATGGAAATTGAGGTACAAGGTGTCAATTCAATCCAAGCGATATTGGCGTCAAAGCGATAATTGAAATAAGAATTCAAACGTGTTTGAGTAATTCCCTAATACTTTATATTGGGCACGATTGTTCGAAATTTCGAAAAATAGATTATTACTCCATATTATATCCAATAATGTAGACATACCAAGTTCAAAGCATAAATTCCACCAATTTTATGGTTTTCAAACAAGTTAAAAGGTCTAAGTCAAGTCCATAAATGCCACCTTAAAACAAATTTAATGGGTTGAAGCTTGTTAGCCATCAATCATAAATTAACGGTCATATGTCAGCCCTCTTTTAAATTAAGGATGACATTTGCTTCTTATCACTAGTTAGCAAAATGAATCAAACGACTTAAGTGTATAATCTTATATCTATCATACAACTCCTCACTTCCTCAAGTACACAGGTCAGACCTTTCACACTTGGACACGAGTATGAAATTCGGAAACATCAATTTTGGTACAAAATACCGAAACTTTTTCCTAAAATAGTCAAGTCAGACAATTACATGTATCCAAGTCGTACATGAGAATAATAGTTTAGGTAACATTGGTAAACAAACAATCAATTCATTTTTTCAATTTGTTACTCTATTTGTGTCTTATTTATATTTGTATGTTCGCTTGAGACCCAAGTGAACATACAAGAGAAACTAAATTCAAAGGCTTGAGATTAGAAGCAAAGGTAATTTATAGAGGTGGGTAATGTTTGTAGGGTTGTTTTGATGGTTTTGTACTTTATTTGATGTTTTGAAGGAGGAATGGCATGTACTAATGTATTTGGACAAAATGTGTTAAGGTAAATGAAGAGAATAAGAATGGGAGGCACAGAGGAGGTAAGTATTTGTAGTTGATATAGGAACACCACAACTAGAACAAGTTGAGAATGATTATGAAGGATAAAAGAAGAAAGTTGGAGACTTTAATTGTTATTCATACCGAAAACACCACAATAGAAATTAAAGGCCCTAAAGATCACAAGCATGTGTGCCAAACATACTAAGCATTAGGACTTCCTTCTCTTAAGTTCGAAATTCGAATCCAAGAACATTAAAGGAGACTTGTTTGAATAAAAGTTCGATTAATCATAATTCTTCATCAACCTTTTCTATACAATTACTCACCTATTTGTAATAAAGCTTAATGAAGAAATTAAGCAACAAGATCAGAAATAAATATCCTATTACTCGTTAATTTGTAAAAACTACTCTAGGAGAAGTTATGTAACTTCCATGAAGAGTTGCGTAACTTTCATTTGCTTGGGAGGGAAAGTTTGAAATTTGAATTCTCTTCGAATCATACGTCCAAGTCCCTTTGAAGTGCTGTTAATGTTGGTTTCTTGATGATGAAAAATCAGAAAGGGGGTTTATGAATTTGGGAGGGTAAAACGTGTGCAAGTAAGTTAAGTAACATCCACGTGCTTTTGAACGTAGGAGGGAAATGTAAGAGGAACCATTATTTATGTAACCATCTTTTGGAGAGAAGACTCAAAAACATTTGAAGTTGTACACCACCGTTGAAGGTAACTTTGGTGTTTGAATAACTCCCTTGTAACTGCGTTATATCTTTATAACCTATGCAACTCTATGGTTGATGTAGCTTTTTTGAACTTAAACCTGTTTGCCTTAGCTCCTTCAACTTCACCTGTAAATTTCAGCGAACAATTATTACAACTTTAATACTAATCTTATAAACCTAACAGTTAAAATTATATAAGTTCAAATTTTTACAACCTTTTATTAAAATATTAGAGAACTTTTAGAAAATAAAGTAAATAGCATAGTAGATGAATGGGATAAAAGCTTGATCCAATCTAGCTTTCCTTGAACACTTGCTGGGATTACTTAGATAATAAGATGGGATGATCTTTGATGAATGAGGGTGGGACGTCATTGCTATAACAGCAGCTTAAGTTTCTCAGAACACAGTCAATCACAGTCTTCCTTCTGCCTCTATTCTTATGTCATCTGGTCTTTCTCCTTCCTGATACTAATTTCCTTTTCTCTGTTTTTTCTGTGTTGCTTGAACTAGTCCAGTTATTCACTGGATGTGACTTAAAAGTATAACTGTATCATAATTGCAGCTTGATATAAGCCTTAATCTTTCACGTTATGGTTCTGCACTTTGTGTCTGGTTGGGCATCTCTGCTGAAACATTCAATTTCTGAAAATGGGATAGTAGTAGTGAACGTTATATATGATGTCTTCAGTTTGCATTAAAATCAGGCAATTTTTTTTCTTAAAACTCTTTTGTACTCTCTCCTTGCTAATGTCGTTTGTCTGTGGCTCTTTTATATTATTACCATTGAATAATTAATGTTCTTCCTAAATCCTAATACTAAGTTGGAAAATGCTCTTGGTGTCTATGATTGACTGTGTTTTGGTGGTCTGAATAACTGGATTGCCAAATTTTCTATTGCTCATGCTGGTTTAAGTGTTTTACATGGCCTAAAGAATTATTTTACTCATACTGCGTTTGTGTTTTGTCTTATGATTTTTTCCCGTACAATAAGCAACCTTAAAAAAAGAAGAATAAGAATGGTATGTTATTAGTCTTTGGTTGCTAAAATGGTTTATCGTCTGTAGTGTGTACTCTCGGTAATCCTGTTGCCAGAAGGGTTTATGGTCTGTAGTCGGTTGTAACAATTTGTTCAGTCTCCATTGACATCTCTTCTTTTAACTTGCTCAAAAAGTCATGAAATGAAAGCCTCAAAGAGGTTCAACAATGAAAAACAATATGAGAATTATCAAACAAAAGCAATGGAATGGACACAATGTGTTTTATGAGGTATCTTGGATACCTCCGCTCAAATGTAGTTTTGTTATAATTGATTCAACAATACAAGTATAATAAAACCTCCCTTATCTTGAGAACAAACTCTCAAGATCACAATACTAGAACAAAGTAAGAACACTCTCAAGTTTCTAACAATTGAACTAACCCTCTCACAAGTTTGTGTGTTTGTGGTGAGTTTGTTCTATGAATGATGTACCCTTTTATAGATGAAAGTGTACATCATTCTAGAACCACACATTAATCACCATTAAACCCACAATTAACATGGCATTAAACAAGAAGTTACATAACCTTTCAATGCCCTTCAAGAAGCAAAAATTGACCAAAAATGGAATCCAAGGTAGGTGCTCGAACAAGACACCCTATGTGCTCGAACAAGGCACCCTCATCAGAACCTACTGGAAGCTGCTGAACAATGTGCTCGAATGAGCACTTCCTTGACACCTTCTGTTTGTTGTTTTTGTGTTGCCTTTTTCGAGCAACCCACTTCCCATGCCTGGACTCGTTCAAGGCATGGTTCCACATCCTTAGTGAAGCCTCAAACGCCCCACATCGATCACTTCATTGATCGTTCCAAACACTAATTCACTTACATACGACACTTCCTCAAAATCTTTCTCCAAAGTACAAGCTAAGGCATGTTCGATTAAAGATCAAATTCATTATCATTATTAAGAGTTTTGGCATTTGCATTAACTCCCCCGCAAGTCCAACACTCTTATCATCTTCAAATGTTACCCTCTTTGACCCAAACACAACACCATCATCACTTTTGTGGCCTAGGCTACCACAACCAACTTGTAACTCATACAAGTTCCTCTTACTCCTTATACCTTTCATGAGCACAAGAGTCTCTCTAATGACCTTCAAAGCCCCTCCACTTGCTTTGAAGGTGCATGCCTTACTCTCTAATCTACCCAATGATATAAGATTCCTCTCAAACTTAGGCACAAACCTTACATCACTAACACCTCCATTTGTCTCAATTTCAACCTCACCAATACCTTCTACTTACACCTTTTTCATCATTTGGTAAAGTAACAAGGCCATTACCACCATAACTTAGCTTAATAAATTTTTCCTTTTCACAACAAATGTGGAATGAGCAACCGGAGTCTATTACCCATCCCTTACTATGAACCACTCCCCCATCAACTAATAGAGCCCCATCATAGTCATCATCTCCAACAAAGCCTAGAGCGGGACTCCCGCTACTCTCATTGTCATGTCTTTCACTATTCCTTAAGCTTTTCATCCTCTTAAGGTCCTCTTTAAATTCTTTGCACATCATTTGTATATGCCGCTTCTTCTTACAATAGTAACATTCTTTGTCACTAAGGTCACCCCTCCCATGAGACTTACCTCTTCCTTGATACCCCTTGCCCTTGGTGCTCCCCCTATTAGAACCCTCACTAAACAAGCCATCCCCAACACTCTTCTTTTCATCCCCCTCTCTTCTCACCATGAACCTATCATTCTCTCTCAACGCCGCCAATGCTTGATCAAGAGTAATAGAGTCCCTACTTATGAGCAATGTTTGGATTATGTTTCTATAGTCCTTGGGAAGTGAAGCCAAAAGGAGTAAGGCTTGCTCCTCATCCTTCAATTTCTCATCCGCATTCAACAATTGACATACCAACTTATCGAATGTGTTAATGTGGTCTTGCATTGTTATATCCTCATCCTTCATGAGTTGATACAACTCCCATCTCAAGCATAATTTGTTAGTTATGGTTTGGAAGCATACACCGTTTGGAATTTTCCCAACAACTCACCGGGATCAGTCTCTTTCAAGTAGTGATACTTGATTTCGGGTGCAATGGCAAATCGGATTGTGCTTACCGCCTTCTTTCTCATTTGTGTCCATTTCGCGTCTTCTACATTATTTGGTCTCTCCTTCAATAGCGCATCATCGATACCTTGTTGCACCAAATAATACTCTACTGTACTCTTCCATATGGCAAAGTTGAGTTTTCCATCAAACAATTAAATGCAGAATTTCCCCCCTTAAATCATTTTGTTTTTCTTGCTCATAACCTCACTTTCTCACACCAAATAGCCCAAGAAGTTCTCCCGCTCTGATATCAATTGAAATGAAAGCCTCAAAGGTGTCAACAATGAAAAAACAATGTGAGAATTATCAAACAAAAGCAATGGAATAATGTATTATATGAGGTATCTTGGATGTCTCCCCCTCAAATGTAGTTTTATTATAATTGATTCGACAATACAAGTATAATAAACCTCCCTTATCTTGAAAACAAACTCTCAAAATCACAATACTAGAACAAAGTAAGAACACTCTCAAGTTTCTAACAATTGAACTAGCCCTCTCACAAGTTTGGATGTTTGTGGTGAGTTTGTTCTATGAATGTTGTACCCTTTTATAAGTGAAGGTGTAAATCATTCTAGAACCACACATTAAACCCACAATTAACATCAACAATAATGCATAGCAATAAACAACAATAAACATGGCATTAAACAAGAAGTTACACAACCTTTTAGTGCCCTTCAAGAAGCAAAAACTGACCAAAAATGGAATCCAAGGCACCCTATGTGCTCGAACAAGGCACCCTCATCAGACTTACTGGAAGCTGCTGAACAATGTGCTCGAACGAGCACTCCCTTGACACCTTCTGTTTGTTGTTTTTGCGTTGTCTTGTTCGAGCAAGCCACTTTCCATACTTGACTCTTTCAAGGCATGGTTCCACACCCTTAGTGAAGCCTCAAACGCCCCACATCAATCACTTCATTGATCGTTCCAAACTCTAATTCACATACATTTGACACTTCCTCAAAGTCCTCTAAAGTACAAGCGAAGTCGTATTCGAAGTGATCAAATTCATCATCATTATTAAGAGTTTTGGCACTTGCATTAACAAGTCATGTGGACTTAGATAGGGAATGAGATTGATGTCAAAGGAGGAAATATTGGAATTTAGTAACTTTTAATCACTTGAGACTGATTTCTTTGTCTCTAAACAATACTCCTAACATTTAGTAAATGTGAGTTCTGTACGCTAAGAATACGGTGACAAGAACAGTGCGGAAGTATACTAGAAAGTTAATTCCCTCATCTTACTTACGAGAGATTTTATTGCTAATAAATAGCATTCAGATTTTGTTCAGTAAAGAGAGGTTTTCTTGCCTCTCAGTGTTGCATGCTTTTTGTGAATTGATCAAGTTTTTTATTTAGAGTTTTAGACTCATGCTCTTCATGTTTCATTCAGTTACCATTTCCTATGGAGTGCCTTTATGCTGATCCTGAGCGCAAGGTAATTTATGTTTTCTCTATTAACTTATATATGTGGAGTTACTAGTATATGATTCGTATATTTATTGAAATGTTTGTTATTACAGGCATATGATGTATTAGGATTATACTATGGTTTGGGCCGGACATTCTTTAATCCTGCAAGTGTAACCTTCCAACTATCCACCCAAATATATTGGTTTTTTCCTTGCTATCACATGTATTCATGCAATAATTGTGCATTAGTTTAAATCTGGCAGACAAAGGTTTTTTCAAGGTTTGAGTCCTTGAAGAAGGCTATGGAGAACTATACAATTGAAGCTACCCCTGATGACAGGAGTGGTGTATTGCAACAGGTTGGATTCTTAATATTTACTTCCTCCGTTATAAAATTTTTGCTACATTAAGATTATTGACTCTATTCATTATTTAAGCTTATTTTATATATTGTGGCTAATGTGTAAGAAATATAGTCAAGTGGGATCTGGTTTGAATCGTCTAATTACATACTTTTATAATATTAACTTTCTATAATTTTTAGATGTGCATAGTTCAATATATAAATGAACAAATAATATATTGAATTACGTAAAAAGTCAAATTTTGCAAGTATAATTGATATAGCCATGATCTTATTATCAAAAAAAAAAAAAAAGATTTAGCCGTGTTCTTAAAACTGGTTCCTTTTGGCCTCATACATTGGGGTGACAAACAAAGTGCACAATAAGTTGCAAGACAGCGTTTTTGATCTTAAGTGAACGAGGTGACCTTGCAAGTTGAGCTACCTGAACCCAAAAAATGGCTTTGATCAAATCAGGCTGCGCCACATTTCTGGCATGAAATATTCTCATTTGGTCATGACTTATGCCATACCCACACGTGATCAACTGCAATCTTGATCGATATGTTAACCCTATTTTGTTTCTCTCCAGGGAGGAATGTTTGTCTTCAAAGGGAAGGAGTTGCTGTATGCTCGGAAAGACGAAGGGACAGGTGACCATGCCCCATTAGATGATGTCTTTAACGTATGCTGCAACGTTCCAGCTGCGCAAAAAGCTTAGTAACTTAGATGGCAGGCTAATGCACTCAGCCAACACATTACTGCATTAGCTTAGCTTGTTTGATCAAATCCCGGGTTGCTGTTGCCCAATCGCCAAATCTCTTGCTATACAATCCGGTAAGCAAAATTGCTTCATTTACTATGTAAATAACAGGATATGAACATTATTTAAATGTTACTTGTCTATATACTTAAATTATAAATACATAGTTGCTCATTTCTTGAATGCTTTGTGTATTTACCTAGTTTCATTGTCAGCTGTAAAAACTTGAAGGTTAATGAAATAATTGGCTATACAGTTTTTGCATTCTGTCTCTATGGTGAACCAGTCTTTAATATATGGGCTAGGTAGTCCTTGTGAAGTATCTCGATTATGTCGAGTCGATTTAGATTAACTGTAAATGGGTTTGAAACCTTCAACCTAATTGATATATTTCAATAAAAAAGAAGAGTTTAATTCTGTATATGAACTTCTTGCCTCTTAATTAGGTAACACTATCCGACCTTTTGACAAAAAATATGCTTTTAAGTGGTTGAATAATCCGGATTTACTTGCTATAATTTAACAAAAACAATTTTTATACTTAATATACTAAATTTAAGTACAAAGTTTTTAAACGGAATATAAAACGTGCATTATAAAATTTATCGGAGAGAATCGAGTCTTGTCTTAGTGGAGCATGTATAATTTTTCTAATTTATCGGAGAGAATCGAGTCTTATCTTAGTGGAGCATGTATAATTTTTCTAAGGGACCTGAATTTGATTCCTACTTCCCTTCTTTCATGGCCCTCTCTTTCTCTTAATCTACTTTATATAAAAAAATTGTTTATAAAGCATTACATATAATGTTAATAGTCACAAATTGTAGAGAAGATCACGCTTCTTAATAAAATAGATCAAATTAAAACTTCTAAATTCAACATTTATATATATATACTTATATACTTTTTCCATTTAAGCAAAATTATCTCATTTGCTTTTTGGGTACTTTTTATTTATGAATATTAATTTATATATATTCTTATATATAAGTTAAAACATATTTGAATGAGGTTTTGTTTAATTCGTCTTAATGTAAGTTTTATTAATATTAATATTTTATAAATTTTTTATACACATAATTAAATATACTCCATTAAGAAATAAAATTAATGCATCATATTAAAAACTGGATCAAAAAAAAAGTCATATTATATCACAAAGTTTGGATCAAATGGGTAACTAACAAATTAATCATGGGTCTTAATAATTGTTACGCTATTCTTCTCTATAAATATGAAATATTAAAGGCGCATCTTTGTTGTTGTACAGCTAAGTAGCTAACTAGTTATTGGAATTGCTCTTGTCAAAAAGCAAGCAACCAACTAACAACTTTGACGGAATTGGTAATATTAATTTTGTAAAATTAAGATATAATTTTATTCTTTTTTATTTTGTTACAATACATAAAAAGCTTTATTGTTAATTTCATAATATAATAAAGTAGAAATTGTTGTGAATAATCTAACTTATTTTTTATTATTTGTCAATAATCTCATCTTTTGAAAATTTTTTAATAATCCAACCTTTGTTTTCAGTTTGTTGCCAATGGACTCTTTAAAAATTGACCTTTTATATTTTTCATTACCTTTCATTATCTTCCTTCTTTATAATAATCCAATTTATTTTCCATTACCTACCAATAATTTCACCTTTAAAATTTTTTTAATAATCCAACATTTGCTTTCAGTTTGTTTCCAATGGGTCCTTCTAGAAACTAAATGAAAATTGCTATTATTTCCCAAACTTATGATATTAATCATAGCATAAATAGTAATTGTCTTAACATACATATCCCATCAACTTGGGGTGTTTAAAAAATCTAACCCGCTTAACTCGACCCGCCTACCCGCTGAGCCACATTCTAAATAACGGGTCAACTTTTTTTTAAAAGAATATAATCCGGGTCAGGTACCGGACCCGCCTTAACCAGGTTTGGTCATGGCCCACAAAATATGAAAATTTGAAATGATTAACACAAATTATCAATTAAATGAACCAAATAAGATAAGTTT
Source organism: Amaranthus tricolor (assembly GCF_026212465.1). Classification (NCBI taxonomy): domain Eukaryota; kingdom Viridiplantae; phylum Streptophyta; class Magnoliopsida; order Caryophyllales; family Amaranthaceae; genus Amaranthus; species Amaranthus tricolor. The sequence continues at coordinate 23,303,718 of NC_080049.1, forward strand.
CAACTTATTTCCAAAATTAAGCGTGAAATTGGACAGGTAAAAAAAACACAATAGCTATTCGCTGTTACTAACTGCGAATAACTTTGACTTTTTTTTGACCTGTCCACAGATACGCACAGCAGCTTCCACCGTGAACAGGTCAAACTGCGAACAGATAAAAAAAAAATCAAAGCTGTTCGTAGTTTGTAACTGTGAACGGCTATTGTGTTTTTTTGACCTGTTCGCAGTTACTAATTGCGAACAACACCTCAAACCACAAATTTGGGAATTTCACGCTTATTTTTGGAAATAATTTGAAACTTATCTTATTTGGTTCATTTTGTTGATAATTTATCTTAATCATTTCAAATTTTCCACAAAATACATTCAGTTGGTACCCGCCGACCCATTATGTATTATCTTTATCCAATTGAAATTTACACGTTAATATTTTATAATCAATATAATTATGAAAAATTAATAATAGTCATATGTTTTTCACTTCCCTTCAAAGTATACTACCCCTTTAAATTAGTGGCAAAGAGAAATTGAATATTTTAAAAATTGTGGATTTTTTTAATAATAATTGAAGTGAAAATGTGTTAAAAAAATTAAAAAAGACTTAACATGTATGGATGAGATATGTTGGATTATTATAAAGTAGTAGCAAAGAGAAATTGAGTATTTAGCTTTTTAATGGGTCTATTGGCAACAAAATAAAAATAAAGGTTGGATTATTAAAAAAAATTCAAAAAGTGGGATTATTGTTAGGTAATGGAAAATAGGTTGAATTATTATGAAGAAGGAGAAGATGAGAGATAATCTGATATATCATGTCATTTTTTAAAGGGTCCATTGGCAAAAAACTGAAAACAAAAGTTGAATTATTAAAAAATTCAAAATATGAGATTATTGACAGATAATACAAAATAGGTTGGATTATTTAGAACAATTTTTCCTATAATAAAATCAAACTAACTAATAAGTAATTCTGTAAAATCAGATTTTATAGAAGTATCTATAATATTTTCCTGGTTTGTAATATATTATCTACGTTCTAAATTACTTTGAACATTCCACATATTGCTTTATTTATTCATCACTCTTAATTTATGAATAGTTTTTAATCTATATGTAAAATCATAGTCAAGTGGAATCTTGTTTGATTCATTTTAATGTAAATATTATTAAAATCAAATTTTTATAATTTTTTATGATATATAATATAATTAAAGATATTAATGATTAAATATTTAAGAAGGCACAAAGTATGCCCTATTGGTAAACTAGAACATTGAGAATACATGAGACTCCTAGTAGGCTAGTACCCACTAATCACTATGTTCTCATTGCCTAATAGGGCATATATTGCAAACCAGGAAAATTCTATTGATACTTCTTAGATTTGTATAAATATAACAAATAATGAAATTTTTATTTTTTTTTTAGAATTATTCTCCAGTTCTTTAAATTAACTATATTGTCAAAATAGAAACAAGAGAGCTTTTTATACTTTATGGATGTTTCTGATGTTTGTTTAATTTGGATGTTTCTGATGTTTACTTTGATGTCTCAATAATTCTATCTCTCTTCTCTTTTGATTTTTCAGAATTTGGTTGTGTGTTTAGTGATAAACAGATAATTCTATACTTTATGCCACTACAAAGAATAATTTATACAACTACAAATTAGTCAATATTTTTGTGGGGGGACCCTTTCAGTTTTGGCTAGGAATCCTAATTGAATACCATGAAATGTTCAAATTATACTTCTCTCTACTCTTCATTTATTTTTTAAAGTTCCCTTTGACACATTTAATTTATTTTTTCTTTTCTATATATATTTTTCTCAACTCTTTAGTAAGAGGTAAAGATAAAGATACTCTTAGTATTCCGCATAAGACATGGTCTAAATGAGAATTTTTTTTCCTGATAAATACAGACAAACTATACCTATTCCCCTCAAGAAGAAAATAAATTAGATTTTTTTTCTTCTTAACCCTTAAAAAACACGCTTTAATAATTACTTATTATAATAACAGTTCTTTTAAAAGAGAAGATTTATTTCCAACAAATTTATTCAAGAAAAATAACTTGCATCCAAACAATATCTACAATTAAGATTAAATTAGACAAAAGAAACAAAGAGATTGAAAAAGGAAGAAGGTGAGGTTAATTTGCAAATTGCAGGAGAAGGTCCTACATAGTAAAGGGGAGGTCAGATAAAAACAGTACAATTTGGGAAGGAAGTATGGAGAAGCTTTAAACAGTTGTAGGAATAATGGGTATGCAGTTTCTTAATTAGTGAAAAATCAAATCTAAGGAGGATATAGACATAGTAGTAAGACTACTTCTACTTTCTTCCCATTTATTGTTAAAACTCTGACCATTTGCTTACTACTACAACTACAACTTTAACCAATGACACAAACACCACTTTTTTCGCTTCATTTACACCATGTCCTAATTTATTTTTTTTTTTAAAGAGATTTAACGAAAAATTTTATAAGGCTAGTTTCTTGAAATTGGTATTTTAATCAATTAAAATTGGTATTTAAAGTTATTAAAATTGATATTTTAATTTGTTGTAGTTGGTTAAAGCAACAACTATAAAATACCAACTTTAACAAGTTAACATATCAACTTCAAGATTAAAGCACCAACTATAATAGGCTAAAATACCAATTTAAATAAGTCAAAATAACAACTTAAGCAGCATAAAACACCAGCTTAAACAGGTTAAAATACCAACTTCAATCAGGTTAAAATATCAATTTCAATATTTTAAAACACTAACTCCAAATAGATTATAAAGAACTAATGAAGTGTGCATTTGTTAAATTTTTTTTTCTAATAACATTGGTCGGCCCAAATGCACATGTCTCGTAAAGACGTCGTCTCTCACAACAATTTGTTAATTTTAAATGCTCTTAGCTTTTAAAAAATACTCTTAGTATTTTAATAAAATATTGCAGAAAAAGATTAGTTTAAGTGGGATATTATAAATAAGATTACGTTTAACAATAATAAAGGAGAAAATTGAATGCGACTGACTAAAATAGCATATTAGACAAAATTAAGATACCAACTAAAATTGTATTGTGAGACAAAATATAACATAGTCGATATAGGGATAGAAATGACTTATAAATTGGTAGAGGAAATGCAAACAAGTACTTATAAGTTATAATAGAGACATTAAAGAATTAAAAAAAAAAAGAAAAAAGATTTAGTTGGTCGAAAAATCCTTTGAAGAATTCACCCAAATATCATGATTTTCATAAAATAAAAACATTGGAATAAGTGTTATTGATATTGCTTTTTGTTTACAAGATTACAATGCTTTAAAATTTGGAACGACTATTCGAGCTCGTAATTATTTTATTAGTAATTATTTGGTTCTGAAATATTAGCATTTGATTGTGGTATGTTAAGTGAAAAAATATCGTTATTAATAGACATTTCATCTTGAATTCCTCGCATTTAATTGTGATCATCTGAAATAATACTACTATTAATAGCAAAATATAATGGATATAATGGAACGAAGGTATGTTTTCTCTTGCTAATTTTTGTTAGCTGTCAATACTAGCATTCGTATGCCTCTGGATAATGAAGCTTTGACATTAGTTTTAGAGCCTTAAAGCGCATTACTTATAAAGACTCGCTTAGATTGAGTGTAAATATTTAAAGAAGTAAAAAAGTCAAACTAATGGAATTAAGGTAAGTAAAGTGATGTGCAAATTTTATTTAACTGCAAACGCACGGTGTACGTGTAGATGCGGGTCGAACACAAGAAAGCTAGGACAAGAAACTTGCTAATTTCTACTAATTATATTGCTCAAAGAGAAAAATGTTTGGTTGATTGTTTTCTAACAAACTACAAATACAAGAAGAAATATGGATTAAACTATATGATGAAGAGATCTAGGATGTCAGGAGTTCCTTAAAGTCTTGTATGATGAATTCTCATTAGTGTCTATGAAATGTCGGATTAATTACGTAGTTAAATATGATCTTGTTAATCTCAAACTCTCGCTCTGTTGATTAATTATTAGATTTACACCCTACTAATTCAATTCTCACACGCTAGTTTTATTGAACGAATTAATATGAATTTAACTAAAATTTACAGTAAAGCAAAGTCGATCCCAATCTCATACACTAGTTCTATTGACTAGTCCGACAAAGCATGTTTAATTTAGGGTTAATGACACAATTCAACCACTTTAATCCTAATTTCATAGACACTTTCAATAATCAAATCATACTTGACTTATAGGTTCAAATCCTAACCCTAGAAAATAAATCTACTCACTATTCATGGTAGAAACAATAAACTCAAACCCTAAAATGAAATGAAGCATGATAAAAAAAAATGATAATAATGAAATTTGCAAGGAAAACAATAATTAAACTATGAGAGACACAATTAAAGATCTAAGAGACAAAATATGAGAAACAATACTACTTTTACCAGTGGCTATTTCTAAAAATACAATTAAAGTATGACAAGGAAACATTAAACTAATACAAATTTGATAGAGAAAGATTAAACTAATAATGAGAAAGTAAATCAAAGATAAGAAATTAAAAAGACAAGAAATTAAAAGCTTACAAGAATTAAAATGGTGTTCAAATGGAGAGGAAAATGAAGGAGGAAGAATGAGAAGAGGGTTTTAGTCTCCCTCCTTGTGCTCCTCAAAGGAGGCTTAACCTAAATGCTCCTCATTCACCACTAAATAAACCCTAAGAACTTAATTAAAAATAAATATAAAATAAAATATTACAAAATTAAAGTGATGAAAAGAGACTGCCCGGAATCTAGAAGAAAAGGCCTACTCGGCGTTCACATCCAGGACAAGGAAGCCAAGTCGGCGTTCTTGGCTAACAATTTTGGCAAATTTCAAACGATCGTCATTTCTTGCTCGGTTATTAAAATTGGGCATATAATATACCTTTGGAAAGCTAAGTCTAGTTTCCAATTCCCAAACCTTGCATTAATGCAATTTTCCTATCAAAAGTTATGGCCAAAAGAGTAGGCATGTATTAAATTTCACCTCAAAACTTTTGCATTATAAACACTCTTTTACTCTTTTGCTCATTTTCTTTGTAGAACATCTTCACCCGAGCTAAAAATCTCCTTAGTGAACTCCGTCATCATTAAAACCATAAGAATTATGCTTAAAACAATTAAAACCACTCAAAATCAACATGAATAACCAAAATGAGTAAAGTAGCATAAATCTTCAAAATAAGCACGAAATTACTAACAACGACCATCATTAAAGAGTATAAAATGATAAGAAGAAGTACAAATAATTGCACTTATCATAAAGTTACAAATGAAATAATTGTAAAAGAGATGGAATGAGAGTAAATTAAAAAAGATGAACTAAAAAAATGATGATCTCTCTCATTTGGAGTAAAGTATTTTTTTCATCTTCCCCTACGGTAAATTTATACTTTAATATGGGAACTAATTGCTATTTTATCCATTCTTCATTACTTTTTAGCCAATTTTTCCACATCTTTAACAATCAAATTTCTTTAATAAATTCTATCTAACTAACCTTATTTTCTTACTTTGACTTTTATTTACTCCTTTAAATATTTACGTTTAATCCAAGCAAGCCCTAAATGTAATTTTTTTGTCCTTTTATACCATGTACTTCTGCCATTTATTTGCATTCATTAATTTTGTTGAGTTATGATACCATGTCGGTTATCTCACCAATCTCATTGTACAATTAATTTAATTTTTATATATGCTTCAAAGTGTAAATTCTTGCTTCTTGGTATTTTTTAAATTTGAATTAATGTATATTGAATACTTTTTTGTAAAAAAGACCCCAAACAACTATTTTCCCCACAGGTCACAACCAAAAATATATCATGGCTAACCCTCATGTACGTTATGGAAGAATCCATCCGTATTCAATCCATCAAACACTTCTATAGAAACACCTAAGTCTCCTACATTTCATATCTCAAAAAGTTACTCTTACTAAAGCGAAAAGACTTTAACGTTCCTTAGAGCATCCTTCCTTCATAGGGAAACATATTTGATAATCACAATTTGATATTTTTGTTGAAGTTCTTAATAGTCATATTTTTATGTTTGTTTGGTGAGATTTTCACCAAAATGTCGCTGACAACATTTAATTGAACAAATAAGTTAGACAAATATCTATATGTCATGCATTGGTTTGTTGACATTTTTTTTCTTTTGATTATTTTACAAAATTCACAAATTATTTTCAAAAAAAAAAATTCACCAAAAATTTAGAAATATTTTTATCTACAATTAGAGATCCATTACATAATATTTATTTAGATAAAAAAAATTAGATTTTTTTTAACTAGGATAAGTGCGAAAAGATGATGAGATTTAATTGTATTGTTTGCTAATTACTATTAAGAGAATGTTTTTCATTTGTTTATTTAGTTGATGTGGAGGATAGTGAAATTTAAAAAGAAAGTCGTGAAATTTTTATTTGTGTTCATGGATAATCATGCTCTTGTTTAAGGGATGTGAGATTTAAGACTTTCACATGGAAGTTGCACATTTTATGTTGTGCTCTCCTTTGGGATACAAGACTCTGGACATATCTTCACATATTTTCGAATCTTACCTTAAAGTTGATCTAAAAAGTTAAGAGATCTAGGGCTAAAAAAATCTCAATACATGGATTTAGCTTTTATTTCATGAAACAAACATCTCCTAACATAATCTTTGAATAGAAAAAAAAAGTAGCGTAATGTTTGAAAACAAGTATTTCATTTCAAATTATAAATTTTAATTATGAAATTATAAATGAAAATTTTGAGTATGACAAGGTTTTGGTTGTCATTCTCAAATTCTCAACTTTAATTACTTTAAAAACAATGGTGAAATTTAATCCAAATTCAAACTTAAAATTCTTTGATTTATCAAACAATAAATTTGAGCTAATTTTAAATTTTTAAATAAAATTATTGTTCTCAAACATGACATAGAGGAATTGTACTTTTCTCATTTGAATATCAATTATATGTGAAGGGAGGGAAATGAAGGAAACCAAATCGGAAAATGGAACTCTACAAGTTTTACAAAACAAAATTTTACAACATAAAAAAGATTTAAAAGGAAAATATTTTAATCTTCCCTCTGTGATCTCCATCCCTTCGCTCCCCTAAGGCCTCCCTTTTGGTTCCAATAATATTACCTAAAAGAAAAGGTCTAATATAAACTTAGAGGATATCAATTTTAGTGTGCATCACTCTCTATTTTATTTATTCACACTCGTATCCTAGACTTACTAACCTACACATCCTAATACTCACGGTTCTGTTTCACGGAGAGAAGGATAAAACTATAGAAAGAGCAATTAATTTCGAAGTAATGTTAATTTTAGTTGGATTTATTGTCAATGTTGCCAATATGATATACTATTTCAAAATCATATGACTATGGAAAAAGGTCCAATAACTGACAAAATATACATACTATTTTTAATTCATCAAGATTAAAAAGAATGAATGATAAAAGGATGAATATGACATCTCATGAGCCGCGTTTTAGCTAGCTTAAAGACTCAGATAATGACGTTTCAGTAAATCAAAATCACACTGAGTGACAATAAGCTGAGTACACAACATATTTTCTTCTTCTCTTTTATTGTCTGCATGGTTGTAATTTAGGAGTATGTAGGATTTATATATACTTCGTTTGTTCTGAAATACTCACTATATAATGGTTTTTAACAATATTTATCGTTCAAACTTATTTTATATATTGCTGCTAATGTGTAAGAAAAAATATAATCATGTGAGATCTTGTTTGAATCTTCTAATTGCATACTTTCGTAATATAAGTTTTTATAATTTTTAGAAGTGTTTAGTTTAATATATAAATGATCAAAATAACACATTGAATTGCGTAAAAAAAATGTAGCAAGTATAGTGAAATGAAGGAAGTAATACTTTCTCTGTTCCATTATACTTGCAACATTTGACATTTTACTCAATTTAATGTGTTATTTTGATCCTTTATAATTTGAATTATACACATTTAAAAATTATAAAATGTTAATATTACGAAACTAGGCGATTAGACAATTCAAATAAGATCTCACTTGACTATAATTTTTCTTACACATTTGCAGCAATATATAATCTAAAATTGAATGATAAATAGTGTCAATTATCATTATGTAGGGATTATTGTAGAAAGAGGGAAGTATTTATTATGTGTTAGTATTTCTTAGAAGTATTTAATATCCAAAAGTGAATGACTTTTATGCTACAAATACTCTATAATGCACGCAGGAGCAGGACATAGGAGATAGGACATAAGACATAGGACATAGGACATAGAACAGGATGCAGGCAGAGAGTAATACGCTGCATCTGCATTCTGCGTGCATCCGGACCTCATCTTGTCTGAACTCTTACGTCCTTCTCAACTCTTTATTTTGTTGTTTTCCTTCCCTTTCTTTCTTTTGAGTTTTGACCATTTTTTACACCATCCCATTTCCCATTTGTTGTTTTAGATTTTGTGTTGGATCTTCTGCCCTGCCAATTGTCATCCCCGGCCCTTCTGTTGTCCATCACTTCCTTCTCATTCTTACTAATACCACTTTTAGAAATTTACTTTAGGATGGAACGGGCTAGCTAGTATCATTATTTAATCATTCTCTTACTACTTATTGTTTAAATATTATGTATTCTAACTCAATTGTGTATAAAATCAAGGTTACACTGCAAATTGCTAAATTTTTAAGTATTAACAATGGTCACCAATATTATAAGAAATTAAACTTATTTAGGATTTATTAAAATGTTATATTACTTTATAAGCTTGATGAGCAACTTCTACTATATCAATTGGTTTTCGCAGTAAATCTCTTTTAGATTTGTAAGTGGGTTATCTATAACAAAATCAAATAATGTCAAATAAAATTTAAAAATGTCTATATGGGGAGTTGATTGTTCTAAACACTTTGAAAAACTAAAAATATTGCGCATACTAAAGTTCGAACTTAAATCAGTGTTATCACATAACAAAACTCCTAATAACTTAACAAGCACACATATGACTGTATATAGTCTAATATAAACTTTGAATGATGTCAGTTGATAACATTGCTTCAACCTATATTCGGGCTACTCTTTACAAACTTACATTATATAGAATGCGAAAACTCTGAATTAGTGTGAGTAGTTAAACATTCCTTCAATTAATGATGCATTTATAAAAAATTCTCAACAAGGAAAACCTTGGCTTTTTTTTACTAATGCAATCCTTATTGCAGGGCCAGAAAATTCAGACATCTGCCACAAATTAAGATGGAGTGACTAATTTTTTCACTGTGTTAGTTTTACTTTCTCTAGCCCGATAACCTCCATTTATAAGGCAAGAAACTAAAATTTTACTATCTGTATATGTTTCTAACTTGAGAAAAAAAAATACGTGTAATTATCTCAATAAATGTATACATCATAGAAGATGTTAATTGTTTGTAGTAAAATATACTCTTTTGATATATTCTAATGGATTTAATATTTATAGAGATAAAAAATTTGTGTCTAATTTTTTTATTGTTTGTATTAAAATATATGCTCATTTACTCGAAAAAGACTTGTACTTGGCACATACGAATATGTTGAACTGACTAAACAATCTATGAGTATACTTTTGGGTATAATGAATTTTTTCATTTTAATCGATTTTAATGAATATGTCTCATTTCTATTTTTAAATTAAATCTTACTGTTTTTACTATTTATATTCTCTTCCTTAATTTTGAATATATACCTAACTTCTTAATGATCGTGTTAAAAGAAAATAAAGCTAATTTATTGAGAGGGAGGAGATGTTGATTGTTTTGGATCCAAAGTCCAAGTCTCAATGGGGTTCAATCATAATATTAAAGATTAGTCCAAAGAGATGGTCAAGCTCAATTTCGATCAAATATTAGTCTGTACAAAAATTATCAGTTCATAAAACATATTTATACTGTCAACATAATAATCAAAAGCAAACTCTTATTAGTACTCTCAGAAATTATTCATTGCAAGATGAAATCTTTCCTTAAACAATACTTCTAGGGAAAAATTTTTAATTTGTTTTGAGATGCACACTACAATATAATATACTTTTAATGAATTATATTTAGTGATATTTATTTTAAATATCAACATTTTTAAATTTCTAATGGTATATATAATGGATTTAGTGACATTTATTAAACGCTTTAGCAGTATAATAAAAAATTATACTAAAGATTTTCGTGACATAGGATCTAGTGACAGTTGTCATAAATGTCACAATAGATTATAAAAAAAATTACATATGTCACTAAATCACTTTATAGTAAAACTTAAAATAAAAACCAACAATAATTACATAAAAATATAAATAAGTGATATTTTTAATAACATTTAATCATATGTCGCGAAAAATTAACAAGAATGATATTTTACTGGAAAAATTATGTAGAATAATCTAACTTTGTCGTGATTTTCTTACAATAATCCCACCTATTGATTAACCATGAATAATCCCAACTTTAGAGGATATTTGCATAGAGTAAACTCGGTAATTATTGGATGACTTGATATAGCAAGTTTTATTTATTTTTTAAAAAAGATAAATTAAAATAAATGTTGAAAAATGTAAAAAGAATGTTAAATTTTTTCTGATTTTTTTTATTATTCAGAATTTTTTTATGTAAATAAGTTTTTTTCTAATTATACATTAATTTTCAGATTATTTTCTTCATGAATTACCTACTATAGCAGGTCATCAAGTTATCCAAGCTTACTATAGAAAAATATATATAAAGTCGGAATTATTTATGGTTAATCAATAAATAAAATTATTGTAGAAAAATCATAAAAATTTAATTATTCTAAGAAATTTTTCTTATTTTACTTAGGAAAGGTAGCCAAAATCTCAATATAAAGTTCAGTTTTTCTTATGAATTAGAGTCAAGTGTTTAGAGTTAAGAGACTCTTTATTTATAGAGATAGAGAATCACTCAACACCCTAAAATTAACTTTCCATTATTTATTATGTCATTAGGTAAGACTACTTAATGTTTACCACATCCTAATTGAAGAATCTCAATATAAAGGCAAAGGCGTTGTTCGATGACCCGTCGAACATGAGGGTCGACAACTCATCGACTCCTCGACATCTGATTTTTCACAAAATCAAATTAGTTTCTCTAATTTAAGCTTCATGTAATAGCCTTAACGACTCGTCGAGACCCAACGATCATAGGACGTTCATCCCTTTCTTTTCTCTTTTATATTCATGACTTAATTCTTAAACTTCATTGGCATACTCATATCCCCATGTGGGTATGTAGCAGTCCGGAATCCGAATACATACATATAATTATAAGATCCGGTTGGTAACATGGACTATGGTAAAGGTTAAACTTAAACTACCAGTCTCCAAAATAAATCATTCCACCCTTTTGGGTCTATTGATAGAGATGTATACATAATTCTTAGAATCTCGTTTCTGATGTACGATTTTACGATCAAAAGATAAATGATCGATCCGAATCATACATACGACCTTAATGTATGTAGAATTATGCGTTCCTACTTAGTTCAAGAATCTAAGTGGTAGGATCATAATACGATTTTACGAACTTACGATCCAACATCCGATTGTACAAGGGTAGTTTCAATCGTTAATTTTTTTCATATAATCTAAATTTTACCTATGAAAGAAAATCATACTAGCAGTGAAAAGGAAAGTCAAGTTATAAATCTTTATTACATCTTGAGAACCAGAGCGAAGCTTCATGGGGGCAGGGGGAGGCCCGGTCCCCCTTGCCGAAAATACGATCCTTTGTATTTTTGACTTTGGCCCCCCTTACTAATATGATTTTTTGTTTTAAGAGTGCAAAAATGTAACAAAAATTACTATAACTCAATGCATGGTTGGAGTGACATATTTATAATCTACTCTAATTTAAACTATTAATTTTTATGGACTACTAAATTTATGTTATAATGTCACTACTCATAACCTTTCATAATTTTATATTCATCCTTTTTAGTGTTTTTTTTATATTTTGGCTTTCTTGATTTTAATAGTGTTTTTTTTGAGACTTACGAGGCAAATATATGGAGTCAAAAACACTTAGTTTTTTTCAAAAGGGATAATTATAGGGAAACATTGTTACCTGAAACGACATACGGTTAGGAAAATACGGAAATTCATTTTCTTTAAGTACTTGTTTTTAAGTGGAATTTTTTTGGTTTTCTAGGTTGCATCTCGTTTTTCCTCTCTTCTTTATTCTTTAATTTGTAAATAAAGGTTAAAATACCTTTTTTAAAAAGTCTTCTACATCGGGACGTCACCTTGAGTGATTTGGGTAACGTTTCGTGGTGATTAGGGACGAACATTCTTGAATCACAAAACGTGGCTACGTTACACATTCCATGTAACTATGTAGGGAAGCATCAACTCTATTTGTTAAATATAACTTTTACTATAATTCAACTTCTTCGATATATATATATATATATATAATTTAAAATTTTTTATAGTTTAACTACTTTTATATAGTAAATATTTTGCTAGTTTATCGATAATTTGACCCCCCAATTAAAAATCATGGCTTTGCCCCTGTAATGAGAACCTCAATTAGTCCATAAACCAAACATAATCAAACCCAATCTAATCAAACTAAGAGATAAGGTAAAGTCATGGGAGGTTCCGAGCATGTTCATCATGTTCGACTAAACAAGGCCTCGAAAAATAGGAGGCTTCAATATTAAATTACGTAGTATAAATTAACTATTAAAAGATACAAAGTTGTTTGAAAAATATCATAACTTTTTTAAATTTTACAGGGCCTTCAAATAATTGGTCAATTTTTGCTCCATCCCCGGGTAGAGTCACTTTCATAAAGGAAACATTTAGTGTCACACTCTCGTATTCCCTACATGTAAGCGCTCCACTAGTCGTTATTAAGTCAACATCATTACAGGCATAAGCAACAAAGTACAAGTCAAAGACAAAAGTAAAAGTAATATATTAGTTAAATATCACAAACAATTCATCCAATCATACCAAAGCTCTAAGTTAATTCTTATTTATTCCATTCCTTCTTAACTCAAGTATCTCATGGCAAATTATGATGTAAAGAAGATGCACAAGGAATATCAAGTTCCAAGGCAACCTCTAACCTAAGACATTATCAGGCTAGTACGAGTTGTCATAGGCAAACTATGCATATCCCTATAGTGAGAATAAAGTCCCTATATCCATGGGAATTATCCCAACCTCCTTCTTGTCCCTTTTGTGTCCCTTTTGGATTATCCCAATGTCGAAATATGTAACTTTATTTCTTAAATAAACAATAAAATAAAAGTTACAAGTTTGTAGAAGGAAACAAATTACATATGACAATCAAGAACATTGCTTATGTACACCACCGAGAACTCTGAGAAACCGATCTTCAATCCCGAATAAAGTAACATGAAGATTTTGTTTGATCTTCATATTAATTCTAGGCGAGATGCTCTTTCCTAAAACATCATTTCCTCACTACTACGGTGCTTGGGAATAAATCGGAAATATGTTCTGAGATACAAAGAATTACACTAAATTCCTAGCACACGGAATCTAGAACGATGTAAGGAAAACTTAAATGGAAGAAGATACGGAAAATTACAATCGAGGATTGTAAGTTCTCTATGTAAAGTGCTCGAGAAGAAAAGAAATCAGAAATTGCATGTAGAAAATAACCACACAAGCCTTCTATATTAATAGAATAACTTACACCTTTTTCACGAAGCAACATGTTACTCCATGAAACACAAGATTAGTTCATGAACTTATGTCGTCTTTCAATAAATCTATCCCAATATATCCGGTTAATATAACCATATTTAACCGTTGGTAGTTACATTATAACTAGCAAATGGATTAACTAACTTTGCAAAGAAGAATCCGCAAAACAGCGCCGCGACTTATTGTTTCCACAAAACAGTAGCTTTTCCTTCCTTTCTCGCGAGCCGCGAGTTGTTTCACGATCCGTGAACATTACTTTTTTGCTAAAAACATAAACTTTGCAACTTTGGGACATTCTCAAATTAATTTATTTAATTTATTTAATTTAATTTCCGATGACCATTATACGCTCTAAATGACAACAATCCTCCCCCATTTAGAGTGTATAATCCTTTTCTTCTTTCGCGATCCATAATCTCCATCCCATTTCATGCATTAATGCCAATGTCCTTCCGGATTGAATTGACACCTAGTACCACGTATCTTTACAATTGATCATATCCCTTAATGTCCTTCCGGATTGAATTAAGCAGATATATCCAACCAATTGAAAGAGTAGTACACATGAAATAATTCATTAAACTCACATATGTGACATATTAAAGGCCATGAGTCCATATTTATTCATAAGTTCAATGAAATCATAAGTATGCCCCTTGATATTGTTGAGGTGGCCAAACCCCGAACTTATATTGGTAGCTTCTCCTGGATACCATGCTTTCGTGAATAAAGCACTCAATCTAGAGATCTTCTAAACTCTAGAAATTGGAGACCTCGAGGGACTACTCTACTACCTAGTTATTCAACATCACGAACAAAGAAATTAAAGGGTCTCAAAATTGCTTCCCAACATCTGATGAGCAATCAATCCACATTAAATTCAAGACTTGATGTTTCTTCTAGCGTTGAATTGGGTTTCGTTCATGGTGTTGAAGATGGGCATAATATTGCGGGCCACGACCTATTATTTTCACAAAACAGTAGCTTTTCCTTCCTTTCTCGCGAGCCGCGAGTTGTTTCACGATCCATGAACACTACTTTTTTGCTAAAAACATAAACTTTGCAACCTCGGGACATTCTCAAATTAATTTATTTAAATTAATTAATTTAATTTGATTTCCGATGATCATTATACGCTCTAAATGACAACACCCAATTCATTCTAAAGAGCTCCTTTGGGTAACATAAATATTACATCTTCAATTCATCTTTAGCTTTTACATATTATTTGTGATTGACTAGTCCAGATGTAAATATACAATTATACATGATAAAAGCCATTATGGATGAAAAGTTCACTAATAAAAAAATTTCAAATACTTACTTAAACGGTCTAAGCGTGTAAATACCATGACAAATAATACAAGAAGTAATTCAAAGCAGCACCCTAGAGACCTCTCACGAACTAGTGCCCTAACAACAATTAAGAATGTAAACCATGCATAAGTACATGTACTACCACATCAATTCATCCTTACATCCAACACACATAATACTCACACCTCATAGTACAACTAAAGCATCTCAAAGCATTATATTCAAAAAAAAAAATCAACAACAAAAACTATTTAGAAGTTAAAAACTTCTAATCTGACAGTTCTGGTACCTTAAATAGAAAATCTGATTTCGCCAATGCGTGCAGAAGGTACCATATATTTAAGATAATACTCAATTAATTTTAATTTCTTATACCATATTAATTAGAATAGAGTGAACTATATTAATCTACCTTACTAGCTTGGGTTTAAACCGTTGAATATACTCTTATAAAATTAAAGCCTTATCAATCAATGATGCATAGTATTTTGTTTACCTAATCAACAAAACATGGCCGTACAATTAATTGCATTGCATATTTGCATGGCAATAAACCATCGAAATTCACACTAAATATTTTCAACTCTTATTTGTACCCACCATTTCCCTCTTAGGATAGTCAAAAATAAAAATAAATAAATCAAAATGAGTAGAAAGTAATAACTTTGTCCTGTGTGCTGTGTTGGTGCTATAGCTTATGATTATCACAATCAAAAGTGGTCTTCTTCCATCACTTTTTCAAAAAGAGAGGTTTTCCTCATTATTAATTATTATTTCCCTCTAAAATATTTATTATTGTCTACTTTTTCAAACTAAATGATTGCTATGAGAAAATATGTCTCCATGCACTTGCCATTGTGCTTATTTGCATGCAAAATATACAAGTATATTTCTACTAGTTCAAAACTTGTTTTTCAGACCTAGGTTATTCACTCTTCCATAAGAATTAAAAAAATATAGAATTTTGTAGATGATAAATATATTATTTACGAAGAAATCAAAATCAAAATTGACTCTCAAATCTAAATATTTTTATTTGAGAAGAATAAATAATTTCCTAAGATCGATACGACGCTAAAAACTACGATGAATGATAATGTAAAATTTGCAAGGAGACACAAAGATTTAAGGAGGTTCACCCAATGATGACTACGTCCTCCATTGTGTGTAGTTTCTGTTTATATTATATCAAAATGAGTATAAAACACTCTTATAAATGAAGTATTACAATTGAGTAAGAGATAAAATCAAAAGGCTATGTGTTTGGCTTAGGGGTTGTGTTTGATGATACTTTTGAGTGAGTATGAGAGCTCTATTTATAGTACTAAGTACATTCAATGACAATTGCTCACTTAATACATGCTTAATGTTGAATAATGAACGATATGAAACAGCTCCAAAAACTTGAAAGGTCGAAAAACCGCATCCAAGGCAGCTCGACCAGAATAAAGAGCTCGCTCGGTCGAGCGAGCTACAGAAATCTTCTGGATGCATTCTGTTTGTCCGCTCGACCAACCCTAGAGCTCGTTCGGGCGAGCGAGCTGGTCGAGCGACCTTCAGACTTCTTCTGTCAGTTTCTGCTCGAGCAAAGTATCTTCCAAGACCCTTTGCACTTCTTCATTAATCACCATTAACACCAATAATTCCCATGAATACATCACCTCAATAAATCACACTTTAAACACTACAATCATCAAGTTACCAACTTAAACACCCACATTAACATACTCTTGGATTCCATTCCAAAAGTCACACATAAATGCATACATCAATTGTGCACTCAAGTCACACCATTCATGACATTATTCATAACAATTTTTATTTGAGAAGAATAAGTAATTATATAAATGAGAATAATGTAAAGGATGGACTAATATGCGTAATTAAATACATCATGACATAATTGGCTTGATAAAGTGTTTTTGAAATTAAATCTAATCAGTTTCAAAATTTATAAGCTTTAATAACATAATCATATAACTGAATTGTAAATTGCATGCAGATTCTACTGATTTCATGAAAATGCTCACAAGTTACAATTGTTAAATAAACACCTAAAAATAACAAAAAGTGAAAACAATACAAATTGTCAATAAAAAATTCTAAGAGAAATCATAAAATACAGAAAATAAACAAAAATGAAAATAAATGAAATATTAAATTTTATTGAAAAACAAACTATTGAATCTGAATTTTATTACTTCGGACTTTAATTAAACTTTATATTTTGTAAAGGAAAACTTGCATATAAAATGAAGAATTTTGGTAAAAATAGTTTATGAGGTCGGTCTTTAAGTATTGTGTCCGATGTGATGAACTTTAAATTTAGTTTTCTTTCAACAAACTTCTACCATATTAGAAAAAAAAAAGTATCACGTGTATAACCATGTCAGAAAAAAAGCCACAGATACAGTCACATCAACAATTCATCTGATCTTTAGATCACCAATAGATAAAAGTTTGTTAGATGAAAACTAAATTCAAAGTTTATCC
Source organism: Amaranthus tricolor (assembly GCF_026212465.1). NCBI lineage: Eukaryota > Viridiplantae > Streptophyta > Magnoliopsida > Caryophyllales > Amaranthaceae > Amaranthus > Amaranthus tricolor. Next base: position 23,321,310 of record NC_080049.1, read on the forward strand.
CACCAAACACAATTCTTGAATAAGTTCAGCTTGATGAACTATTATTTATCTAATTTGGGCATGTTATAATACAACTTTTTCATTTAATATGTTATTTTTAAAGAAGAGAATAATTACATTATCCATATTCATATTAAGCCTAACTAAATTTGAATGCTTATAAAGAATACGTGAAATTAAACACGTTAAAAATATATCAGTTGTTGGTATAAATTATAAAGCAAAGACAAAAATAGTTGAAATTGACATAAAAAACTACCTTATGCTTGATTTGATTTCTTGTCTACGACATGAATTGAACCAACATATCACTCAAAACCTTGTTCTACTTGACTGTCTTTTGACTCTTACGTCATTTCACTTCATATTTATATATTTATACTTCTAGATAGTTCAAAATGTAATGAAAAAATCAATAAAATATGTTTTTTGATCTCTATTCCATATATAGTATCATATTTCAAATAATTCGTAATATCATTTACATTTCTAGTTTCTCTCATTATTTCTTGCATTGCAAATTCACTAAACTTCGATCTCCTCCAAGATTCATCTGATAGATATTGTGGACATTATCAAACCAATGAACAACCCCTATTAGTTTTGAAAAAAGTATAACCTTATTATTAGATAATAAAAATGATATATATATATATATATATATATATATATATATATATATATATATATATATATATATATATATATATATATATATATATATATATATATATATATATATATATATATATATATATATATATATATATATATATATATATATATATATATATGTATGTATGTATGTATATTTTTTATTACCGTCAAAACACTTTTAAATGGTAATGTTAGAATGAAATTTGTCAAAAAAAAAAAAAAAAACGATATTGTTGAATAAAAACAAACATGAACAATAAACTTTTGAAAGATACATAAATTATACTAGTTTTTCATTATCAATCTCACCATTGATACCAACTATCAAACGGACTATAAAAATATTTAGGCTTGACTGCTAATAATAAGAATCTTAAGCAGTTTTATAATGTAATATTAAGACTTCCAATATTATGACTCACATGTAGTGTACATTGAACGGTGGATCCAAACATTAATTATATTAAGTGGGTTAATAAAGTTATCAAACATTATATAGATAATATACCTAAATTTTCAAGAGTCGAATAAATTAAGTAGAGTGAAGACTGCAGAGTGTTTTCATGTAGACCGAATATATATTTAGCCATGGCTAAAGTACTTCAAGGATAGCCATGGCTAAAGTACTTCACCCAATCTAAGCTCTGCCACTTCCATGTATCTCCTTATAAGGATCATGTTAAATTAGGCTGGACTTATTGTGAATGCCAGCATATTAACGGGGGACAAGAGTGCACACACTTCATAAGCCAAGGAGATATATACCATCCCAAAACCATATGGCAATGGGAAGAAGGTCTCTAATAGCTTATAAAGCGTGCACACCATTTTCAATTTATCGATGTGGGATAACTCATCCCAACACCCCCCTCACATGCGAACCCCCGTCAAGTTCGCATATGGGAGTAATCAATTAGGGTAGGAACGCCGTTCTTTTCGAACCTACCATTTTTTTTTAAATTGTTGATCGAACCATCGACTCTGATACCATGTTAAGGAACCAACTCAACCAAAAGCTTAAGCTTATGGTTGAGGCCCTAAGATATGTTATATACTCTAACACGCCCCCTCACACGAGACCCCATTGGGCTAGAAGTGTGGATGCGCATAGGCGTTGAATATTCCACTTTAAATGAGGGGTGGTTGAGATTCGAACCCGTGACCTTTCACGTTGGCTTCTGATACCATGTTAAATTAGGCTGGACTTATTGTGAATGCCAGCATATTAACGGGGGACACGAGTGCACACACTTCATAAGCCAAGGAGATATATACCATCCCAAAACCATATGGCAATGGGAAGAAGGTCTCTAATAGCTTATAAAGCGTGCACACCATTTTCAATTTATCGATGTGGGAGAACTCATCCCAACAGATCATCTAATTGATCACTCTCTGAATTCAATCAAATATAGAAAGAATAATCCATTAAACGATATATATGTTTGTATTGTTTTCATTTTGTATTTTTATCATAAAAATAAATATATTTTATTTTATTCTATTTGAATAAAGCTATTTGCAACATGAATTAGGTAGTGATCACAACAACACATGAGAAGGTATTATAAAAAGTCATCTGATCTTTGACCCTTTAAAAAAGAAAAGAAGAAAGTCCATCGTCTACTATCAAATTTTCGCATGCCTTGTTTAATAGTGGATTGTCTCCCATTATTTATTTTCTTGTTCTAACTTTGTACTTTCTATATTGCAAATTTTACCCTAAAACCTAAAGAATCCATCAAGATAAAAAGAGCCAACTTTTAGCGGTGTTTATCAAACATTAAATATGATTTGTTTAATATAAATGTGTATGTCTATTTTTTAAGTGACAATAATAAACCAGAATTTTATTTTTATTGAATAAAGTATTGATTTTTTCAATGTATATAATAAAAGAAGAAAATACAACAAAATATATAATCGCTAATTCTTGTATGAGACGATCTTATCTATCGAAGATGCTGCAAATGGGTTGAACGATCCAACTAATACAAATTTTAGCTTATGAGCTTCTTATCTTAAGTTTGTCTCTCTCTAAGACGATCTTTTACAAGAATAGCTCAATAATAATAATACTATTTTTTTATAGGAATAATAACATTACTTAGTTACCTAGATTAGATATATTAATAATTATCAACAAAAAAAAAATCAAACAATACCCACTTGTTGGAAACCCAAAATCAATAATTATCAAACAAATAGTCATTACAAGGCTAACAAAACGTCATTAATTATGAAAAAGTATTGACATATTATATGAAGATTTATATATGTTATTAAAACTTTTATAATTTTTAACATTTAATTTGAAAATTGGATATATTAATTTTTTAGACCTTTAAAACAATAGGACCTGAATTGTTGTTGATACGCTCATGCGGTAGAGCTGGCTCTACTGTTTGTCATCATGGTCGTCGATTAGCATGTACAAAGTGATTTATAGCATAGGGGCTGTTATTATACTTATTTGTTTATATTGGCAAAAATTTGAAGCTTAATTTAATGAAGAGATAACAATTTTAATGGTGATAGAGTATGGGACTAATGAATAAAATAGGAGGAAGTATATTTTTTAGAAATGAGCAATCTTATTTATCCTTTATCTTTTAAATATTAAAAACGTCTATAGTTATGACATTATTTATTTCCCTAAAAATGAACAACAAAATCAATGTATACATTTGCAAATCTCCTCCTCTTGGTTCATTAATATGATCTATTATAGTTTACACGAGATTGGTTATAGCTTATTAGATTTCCCATAAGGATGTAGACAAATAATTTATTTAAGTAGTAATGAATAAAACTAGTAAGGAGATGTGTTGTTAGGTTACCCAATAACATTAAAAAAAGAATATGCTTTTAATAAAGAGTACAGTTTGGTTTGGAATTGGTGATATACACAATAAGAAAATGATTATTTTGTTCCTATATATTGCACGGTCCTAATAAGAATCACTACGGGCATATGTCTATGACAACCCGCCTGAAAACGTATATATTACTTCCAATATTCTTGAGATTAAATTTCCCACTGTATTCCCCAAACAGATTATTGAAGCAATTCGTACAAGACGGGCAACAATTTAATTGAGACTTTGTTTAACTCATATATATATATATATATATATATATATATATATATATATATATATATTCAAAATTTAAAGTAGTGACATTTAAATTAAATGTCACTAAAATTTATCACACTAAAAGTATATTATGTTGTAGTGGTATTTATAATTTTATTGTAGATCTAATTTTGTCCAAACCATATGTATTAAAATAACATTATTATCCTTTATTTTTTGTCAATAGTAGTTTGATAAAAATATACAAAATTGATATAGAATAATACATTTTTATGTGGGACGAAAGGGTATGGGCAAGGTGGGTGTATATTTGGCGGGGCAGGTGGATATAAGGATGGGTAGAGGGGTGGGTATAGAGTGGTTGCAGTGCGAAATCCATATCCACATACGATTCATTTTCCCCTACAGTCATACATACTCACACCCATATCGACCCACTACCCAAAAAGTCATATACATAGCCGTCCTAATTGGGGCGGATGTAGTCACTGGCAGAGGGAAGAGGGTGTCGTCATCATCATCACCATACCCATTACCCAGTATATCCCGCTCATATGATCAGGTCTGGGGATGAAAGAAAAACGACAACTCATACCTATAAAGAAGACTGCGGTCAAAGAGTCTTTCGGTTCAAGAAGTATTTAAGTGTATGAGGCTAAGTTGGTTGAGTATTTATTTTTTAACCATTAGGTCTGTATTTCAAGTCCTGACAACTACATCTATTTTTTCTTTCTCCCTTCCTTTAGTCACACTATTTTTACTCTATAAAAATCAAAGAAACATTTAACCCATTTTGCCATTCACCTATTTCTAGATCCGCCCCTAAACACAGTGCGAATCCTATATAATTTTACCCGTTTTCATTCCTAATAGAGCACTAAGTTACTTTCTCTCTTCGTCTATCTAATGTGCATAATGTTATTTTGAATTGTTTTATTCCATTAATTTTTTATTTAAAATGAACTAATTGTTGTTTAGAATGTTGAATTTCATCTGTAAATAATTCTCTTTTAATTCAACCCGTATAAATTAAATATTTTTCTAATTTTCTTCGTATATCCATAATTCTTAAAGTTCGCCTTCCTTTTCATTTTGTTGCTACCCCTTTTTATTGGAATTACTAAAATGCCCTTAAATCTATATTTAATTATTAAATCAACTATTGTTATTACTAAACTAATTTTTTAATAGTAATTAAATTAAAATAAAAAATATTAATTTTAAAAAAAGAAAACAATTTTTTAAAATTGGAAAATAAATCTAATCACACAGTTTGTGTTGAAATTTGATATATGATCACTCTTTTGGCTAAAACTTCTAAGGAAAATCACATTAGTGTAATATTTGCGGCATCAGAACCTAGACTTCAAGATCTTTCATATATTATATACCAAATTTTGATAACCGAGCGAGAAATAATGATAATTTAAAATTTGCTTGTGCTGAAATTTGATATATGTTCAATCTTTTAGGCATAACTTCTTATAGAAAAATCTTATTAATGCAAAGTTTGCGGCATTAGAATTTATACTTCAAGAGCTTTCCAAAGACATATTATATGCCCAATTCTGACAATCGATCAAGAAATGACGATCGTTTAAAATTTAGAGTGATGTCTAACATCTAGTCGCGCGCGACCGTACCGCAGTATGGTCGCGTATGCGTTGGAGTCGTGCGTTTTGCTGGACCATAACATGATTCAGTGGCGCGTTTTACACGACCATACCGCGGTCTGGTCGCCGCGACTAGATATTAAAAATCCCTGCAAACTTTAAATGTTTGTCATTCCTTGCTCGGTTATCGGAATTGTGTATATAATATGTTGTTGAAAAGCTCTCGAAGTCTAGTTTCTAATGTCGTAAACTTTACATTAATATAATTTTTGTATAAAATGTTATGCCCAAAAAATTGAATATGTATTAAATTTCAGCACAAACAAACTTTAAACGATCGTCATTTTTCGCTCGATTATCGGAATTGGGCACATAATATACCATTGGAAATAACTTGAAGTATAGGTTCTAATGCCGCAAACATTGCAATTATGTGATTTTCCTATTAAAAATTATAGCAAAAAAGTGAACATATATCAAATTTCAACACACATTTTTTTTAAATTAACGATCGTCGTTGATGCTTACCGAATCATTTTGGTGGTTATTTTCATTTGCCAAAGTAATTCGATTTTTAATTTTAATTTGTTTTAGTTCAATAAGTATTCGAAGAGAGTTTTTAGAAAGATGTTAGAAATTAAAGGTTTGAAAAGTAATCAGGGACAATCTTAAAAATTAAATATATAAAGGATATTAAAGTAACTTAAGTGACACTCCAAAACGCTGACACCAATAGGTAACCTCTTTGGGTACCATTCATTCAGAATCCAGCCCACTGAAATGTGAAATCAGAAATTTAATGGCTAGATAATGCAAATACTTCCTTCTAATATGCATTAATTCATTCAAGCTATAATATCTTTATTATATATAATAAAAAATAGAAAAAATTACTTAGAGTAATTCAACCTTTCTATTATTTTTCTATAATAATTCTACCTATTGATTAATCCAATTTTAGGAGATATTTTCCTAAAGTAAAATTAGATAACTCGATGACCTACTATAGTAGTAAATTCTACGAAAAAATAAACTAAAGATTAATGTAAAATCAGAAAAAAAATTTAAATTACATAAAAAAATTTTAATGATTAAAAAAACCAGATCTTTTTTTTAACATTTTTTAAACAATTTTTCGACATTTAATTTTAATTTATCTTTTTTTTTAGAAAACAAAACTTGTTATAGCAAAACATTAGGTTACCAAGATTACCTTAGGAAAATACCCTCTAAAGTTGGAATTATTCATGGTTAATCAATAGGTGGGATTATTGTAGGAAAATCATCAAAAAAATTAGATTATTATAAGTAATTTTTCCTAAAAAATATAAAATTTGATATTAATATTCTTTACATCAAGACAAATCAACTAAAATCTCATATACCTAATTACCTATGTAATCTTATCGATTAAATACTAATCACAAATGAAAAATAATAAATGAATATTACAATAATTCTAATGTTGCAAGTAATTTTGAAATTAAGTACTTCTAGTATTTATAAGTTTTGTGGACTCATCTAAAAAAGCAAATAGAGTATTTCTTATAGAGAAAACATTATACATATTGTACTATTTGTTTAGCACTCTTAAATCGTTACTCGTTTCAATCTATTACTAATGTTCCATTTGTTTTTTTGTGCATTATTCGTCTCTTATTCTTAATTTGTATTTTATTATGAATCTATAAATTAAAATATAGTCAACTGAGATTTTGTTTTATACGTCTCAGTGAAAGGATTATTTATATCAACTTTTCATACTTTTTAATTATACACAATTAAAGATATTAAGGATCGAATAAATGCATCGGATATAGTGCATAAATTAAATGGGACATTAGTAGTGAATTAGAGGGAGTATTAAATTTTACTTTATAAGTTAAAACATAGTCAGATGCGATCTTGTTTGATTCGTTCCAATACGAAGATTATTAAGAGATTTTCATACATAGTGGTAATTTCTTTTATACTTCTACATAATTAGAAATATTAATGATTTAATTAGTACATTAGACTACGTGAAAAATCAAACGTTGTAAGTATTTTAAAATAAAAGAAGTATATCATTTTAATTCTCATCTATTCTTCCACTTTTCTAAAAATTTTACTCTTTTCGTCTCCAAAGAAGTTTCAATTTCCCATTTTAGGTGTTTTATTTGTTATTCTCTTATAAAATCCTTCAATTTAACCATAAATTTTGGACGAAAATAATCTTGTTGATCTTTATTTTAACATTTTTATATTTCTTATGGTCTCCACATGTCTACCATTAACTTGATAAAAATATTTTTTATTAGTTGTGGTCCCCATATTTTTTTCAATATTTTTACATTGTTTATGATCTCCACTTTTTCTCCATCAAATTTATCATTTAATAAAATAATATATTCAATTATTCATTATCTAAAAAGATTTTATTTTTTAATTTCCATGAACATTCATTCGTTAAAAAATGGAAGTTGTATTTTTTTACTATTTTTTTAAAATTCTAAAATTTTTTATCCAAGATTATATCTTTGGAATGGAGTGATTAGTTAAAATGACGGTTCAAATATAGACTTGGGATTATGAGCAGGTTCCCGTGATAATCCAGGCTCCATTGTGCAGGTAGTATAGCCGTACAGTTGATTGTAGAATAATAAGGCTAAGAGTAAAGCTACATGACCTGCACATCTGCACTAAAGCTGGCAAGCGACGTTACCGTCACCATAAATTGCTTGGAACTTGTAATTCTTTTACCTATCTCGGTATCTCCTATCACTCTACATCATCCTTTACCTTACCCATCCTATCTAATCTCAATTTGGACTTTGAAGTAACAATTTTTCACAACCCTAGAATTCAAATTACGATCTAATTATTGAATACTCCATTAATCAAATTTCCATCTATAATTAAAACCTAATTGAGGGAAAAATTTATTATTTAATTTGTGTCAATATAAATTTTATTAATACTTCTTAACTTTTATAATTTTAAACTCAAACAATTAATGAATTTCAGAATTATAAATAGTTTAAAGTCAAGTGCTCAAAATTATGAGAGATTTGATTATATAAATAAAAAATACTCCCTCCACTTTTATATGTTTTCTCAAATAAAATTTTGAATTTTGGTGTTAAACTTCGACAATCATTTCTTACCGATCTATATGAAAAGATTTTATTCATGTAGAATCTTGATTGATTCGTCTCAATTATACCTTTTAAATATCAACTTTTTAGAATTTTTAAAAACGTACAATTAAAATTATATGACTCTTAAGTTTGCATTGAGATCCAAAAAAAAGTGTTTGTGATAAGCAATTGAAAATCGAAGGAGTATCAGTTATTCTTTAAATATGCTATATTGTTGTAGAAATTAAAAAGAAAAAATTATTTATAATAGTCTTACCTATTGCCTATTTGCAAATAATCTCTACCATTTGTTATTTCTAAATGATTCAATCTTTGTATATTTTTTGGCAATACCTCTTATTATATTTTAACCGGCTACTATACATATCGACTACCATAGAGGAGTAGTAAAGACGAAGAAGAAGTGAAGGTAATGACTAATAGGTACCTATAGTAGCCGATTAAATTGTGGCAAAGGGTATTGTAGCAAAAAATATATAAAAATTGAATTATTAAGAAATAATTGATTGTAGAGATTTCTCACAACAGATTAGCCATATGTGGAGTTATTCAGAACAATTTTAATCCACTGAATATAAACACACATGTTTTTTTAAAAAAAAAGAACATATCTCATGTTAGATTATGTATACGTGCACCACTCACATGCACAACCTGTTAGAGTATATAACATATTCTAGGGTTGCAATCATCAGCTTAAACTTTTGGTTGAGTTGGTTCCTTAACATGGTATCAGGAGCCAAAGTGACAAGAGGTTACGGGTTCGAATCTCAATCATCTCTCATTTAAAACGTGGAGTATTCAACGTTGAGAATGAGGAATCTCTATGTTGCATCCACACTTTTATCCCCAAAGGCTCTCGTGTGAGGAGCATGCTAGAGTATATAACATATCATCGAACCTCAACCATCAGCTTAAACTTTTGCTTGCGTTGATGCCTTAACACAACACATTGTACAGACGGCCCAATAAAAAAAAAAGTTTCCCGAAAATAATTATTTTTTTATTTAAAAACTTTGGAGTTATTGTTTTGAAGTTTTTGTTTATACTTTTTAACTCTTGAAATTGACAACTTTAAATTTTTGGAGTAGTAATTTCAACCATTGTTAAAGGATAATTAAGGCTTGAAGTAAAGACTTTAAACCTTGAAGTAGAGACTTTAAGCCTAAAAATTGATATTTTAACAATTGAATTAGACAGTTAAAAAATAAATTGAAGTCTTTGAAATGAGAAGATTAAGATTTGGAATATGAGTTTTAAGAGTTGAAATTGACATTTTAATTCTTAAATTGGGTGTGTCGTTAAGGGTTAAAGTAAGTAGTTAAAAAATAAAGTTAAGTCTTTTAAAAAAAAATGAAGACTACGACTTAGAGTAGGATTTTAAACGTTGAAATTGATATTTTAAGTCTTGAAATAATTGTTTTAAGCCTTAAAGTTAGTAGATTAAATTTTTTTACAAGGTCGTCTGTATAGTCGCATGGATGCACGACCGCATACAAAAAAAGCCTACTTATTGAGAATAATTGATGAAAATAAATTTAACTATTGTTTAATTCTAATTGAGTGTTTGACTTACAAAAAAAAGTTTGAAGAAATTTATACCCCAAGATTTATTTTACCCAATAATATTGGATAGATAAATTTATTTAAAAATAGATAATGGATGTGTTTTTTGATGGATCGAACAAGTTTTATTTATTTTTTATAATTTTGTCTTTATGTAATACTCTCTATGTCTCTCTCATTCATTTTACACCTAGTGCAAAATGAGTGAAATTTAGTAGAAAAGGAAATTAGGTTGGAGAATGAAACAAAAACAAGTGTGGGATAAAAATGAATTGTTAAGATGGAGAGAGAGTATAAATTTGTAGATTAGAATAAAAAGAATGAGAGCAGGCTCGTTTTTGAACTTTCGGTGGCTCAAGGGTGAGATTAGAAATAGGGGCCCTTATCGGCATCGCTAAATTTTCCATTACTATCCTCGTAATGTTTTTCATCAGATCCTCGAAAAGCTAAATTAAATTGTGATTCTTTTATTTATTGAATTCATTTTCTTTTTTCTTTTTTTACAACAACATGTATGTTTTCGTGGCAACACTATTATAATATATTAATCACAAATTCTTAAATGACACAGTCTCATGGTAAGACATGCCTCATACTTGGATTAAATAGTCTAATAATGAAAACTTTTAGCATATGAGCTTCTTTTTTTTAAGGTCGTCTCACCGTGAGACGATCTCATACAAGACGGACTGGTAATGATATAATTAAAATTAAGATGGAGCAATAAAACCCGATTCTTAAATACTGAGTACCAAACTCTCTCAAATTGCAATACCTTTAATTCAATGATACGTGAACATTACATGCCAATAATATTTCACTATCACTCTTAACTCTTTATATATTTTTTTTACTTTTTTAATATTTAAATATAAATTTAAACCTACTGAATTTTTGAAATATGGGGCCTTGGCCCTTTGCCCCACCCGCCTCGGGTCAAATACGGCTCTAAATGAGAGTTCCATTGCCTAAAAAACAGTGTGAAATTAGTAGAACAAATTAAAATAAAAAGTGGTGTAGAATACAAGTGAAATAAAAAAATATCACAAATTTAAAAGGAAAATGAGAGTATATTTTAAAACTAGCCCCTTAATGAGGTGGATCGATTATTGATTGTTTAAAACATTGAATTCCTAAAGAGCTCAAGTTGAAATTCATAATGAGATTTTTTCGGTGAAGCACAAAGTTATTATATATATGACTACTTGGATAAATTCACCTATCCAAACGTGAGTGGCAATAATTTTTAGAGTGCTAACTAAACTCCAGATACGACTACTTATATCATCCGTATTTATATTATTAACATGATTAGCTAGGATAGTTTTACTTAATTTATATCTATTCCTTATGTAAAGGATTGTCCCTCTAGTATCATTGTAAGTTTTTAGAAATTCAAAAATTTTATATTTAAAAAGTATATATTAAAATGAATTTATCAAGATAACATATAAATATATTTTTTCATATATATTGATAAGAAATTATAATTAACATTAAATTTTATTTGAAAGGTATATTAAAATGAAAGAAATAATATATACATTTATAATATGCGGAAAGTAAGAAAAAACAAAAAATAAAAATAGTGTAGATAAGTAGCTAGTTGTGACAATATTATCCAAAATAAACATTAATGAAGTACTTCTACATAAAAAAAGAGACGAATTAAAATAAAATAATTGAAACAAACTCAAATAAAATAATTGAAACAAACTCATGACACGAAGGACGTATAATTAGATTTAGGTCAATTCCTACTTGGCTAGTTACTAGCTCCTAAGTCCCTTTGACCTACACTAACAGCATTTAAGTTAGCTTCCTCATGCATAACATAAATGTATTGCTATTAATTTATTTTGATTTGTCTTAATTCTAAAATTGTTAATTTTTTCAAAATAATTTCCTATTATACTACTTCTACAACTTTTTTCACTTTCATTCCTTAATAATTATGAGTTTGCACTCTATATAAAAATTATTTATTTTTTTAAATTTGTACTTTATAATCCAAGTATTCAACTAATACAGTATATGAGAGTTTTTTAAATTACATAGTACAAATTAAAAAGACAAAATGAATTAAGTGATTTATTTAAATTACATGATGAATGATGATCCACCCCAAAAAGTTGAATTACAAAACACAATTTCCATTTATAGGCAATGTTGGTTTGCAAAACGTAATGCAACATAGATAAGTTACCAATAGTGAAGAAAAGAAAAGGAAAACCATGGTTGTATGAATTGATGACGTAGCAAGAGGGAAAGAAACAGAAAGGAGATCTAAGGCTTAAAATAAGTCATTTTCAGCAGGAATAAATGAGAATATAAAGTGGGAAAATTGATTAGGTTATGGTAAAAGCCTAGTGCTTGATAGAGTAGACGACTACTACATACTATTACTATTTATAGCACTTAATATTCTCTTCAATCCATTCGGTTATTTGTAGTAAAAGTTGCAGCCAAAACTAACAGGTTTCTAAACAATGAAAGTGGAAAAAGCAAAACAACACTCATAAACATAACAATACTATAATAAATTTAAGTACTTTGGAGTAATTCAATTTTGTAATGGAAATATTTCAACTTTCAACTTAACTAAACTTAAGTCTAAACATTATTACAAATTACAAACTTAAACACTATTAACCCTTCATTTTCCTCACTTACTCATTACTTTCATATTTTCGAACAAAGCTCACCGCTTTTCCATTTATTGCACAAGAAGACGAAACAACACTACTTCTTCTCTTCCAATATCCTCCTTAATTTAAATTTTACCATGAACCTATTTCAGAGGGACTTAAGATAAGTTTAAAGGCAAATATATTTATGCGCAATACAATGCATTTCTTAGATCGTTTAAATTTAAAGTCGTACGTAACAATAAATGATAAAAATTTGATATTATGAAAATATGCGAGGAAACGAATAAAATAAGATCCCGCTTGACTATGTTTTTTCTCGTATAATAACCGGAATATGTAAATGATCATAGAATGATGAATGGTGTAAAAGTTAATTTGATGCAACTAATATGAAACAGAGGAAGTACAACCCATAATGTTGTTCTTTTTTATTCAACTTATTAAATTTGTTTAATTTCTATTATTGGCAATGACTCGTACTAATTCTTTAGATTCCATCAATCAGTTCAACATATAATTTATTTTTCATTACATTCACAATTTTTTCTCACTTTTTCATAAATGTTCTTTTACTAATTTTATTCACTTTTCTTAATTTTCACCCTATCTATACTTGAGATTATTTCTTTTAAACGAAATAAGCATTTTACAACTTAAATTTTTTTATACAGGGTACATTTCTACCAGAATTAATTTTATACAAGGTTGTTAAAATTGTGATTTTAACTTAAATCAAAAACAATAACTCTCAGAATCAGATCGTGGAATCGAATAATAATTTTACAAGTTTACAAAAATAAGAAATGTAATTGGTTACGTATATTGTTTAAGAATTTTTATAAGTAAAAGAACACTTAATATTCCTTTAATATTTAAAAAAAAAAATTTTATTCAAAAAAAAAACATATATATCTCTTCTTTCTTGCATTTTTTTCTCTTATTTTTAAGAATTGACAAAAATAAAAAGCTATACACTACTCTCATAATTAATATATTAATGACATAAACACACCAAGCAAATACAATAACAATGATCCTCGTTAACTTAAGCAAATTAAGCACATTGATTTAGATCATATAATAGGTTTATCCAAACCTCATTACATTATAATAGTTTAAAACCCTAATAATTTATAACACCAAATAAAAAAACTAATTAAGTTTCACAATCAATAAAGCATAAATTATCAATTATGATCATCGACCAATTTTATCATTGATAAGTAATTAACACCAAATGAAACAAAGCCTCAACTAATAATCTAGATTTAAAGGCAACTCTAAGGTAGCAAGAATTTTTATTAAAATGCTAAGAGTCTTAATTTTCACCCATGTTGTTCATAAAACAACCATAATATGATCAAAAGTATCAATTTAATCATTAAAAGGCAAAAAAACAACATTTTTGAAGAGTATTTTAAAAACGTATAAAATCGATAGAATTGTACGATTTTAATTACATAACTATACAATTCTAACGATTCTACTTGTGATTTTAAATGATTTTGATTATAATAAAGATTTAAATCATACTGTGTATTTATAGTGGTAAAATCATTAGATTCTACAATCTGAATCACAATTTTAAAAACCTTAATTTATATAATTGTCCATATAACAATTATGAGTCGTAAATTTTACATAAAATAATATATAATTGGAGTGAATTTGTTTAAAATATAAGTAAATGAAGGGCGCGGAGTAAGGGTTGGGATAAAGCCAAAGTTGAAAGAAAGAAAAGAGAAAAAGATAAAAGAGAGATAGTTCTTTCTCAATTCTCAATTCTCAATTCTCAATTCTCAATTCTCATACACAGATCCCAAGCTAAATTAGGTTGTTTGCAGAAGGAGCAATAAGGGTTATTTGCCCCTCTTCTCAAACACAACATACCCCTACTTCTACTAGTACTACCTACCATTTGTTTGCTACAACTCCTCATTCTTTTTGCTCATTTCTTAAAGTCCTTTTCTTTCCCTCTCCTCTTCTCTCCCTTTCTCTTGGGATTATCCATTTCTTAATCATTTTCTTTTGGTTTTTGCTTTTTGGGTTTTACTTCTTCTTCTACTCCAAACAAACCCCAAGAAAATCATTTCTTTATTTCTAGTCAATCATTAAGTTCAAGTTCATTTCATACCTTGTTTTTTTAAAAAAAGTTCTAAGTTGTATAGTAAAAATATTTAGCATGAAGTCAATTAATAATGATGGTGGGAGTAGCAATGTTAACAACAATGGTTGGTTATTAGGTTTCTCTCTTTCACCCCAACAACAACAACAACAAAGTAATGTTAGTTCAGGATCACACCATCAAACTTCCACTACTACTTCTACACTTAATGCTACTACCTTAAACAGTTTGTTTCCTAATTCTCATAATCATGACTTTCATCATAATATTTATGCTAATTACTATGGTGGATCATCTCTTGATAATCAAGTTCATAATGATAGTAATAACAATCATCTTACTAATGCTTTCTTATACTCTCATCCTGTCTCTCTCATGCCACTCAAATCTGATGGTTCTCTTTCTATTCACCAAGGTAGTATATTACACTCTACTTTCTCTCTCTTATTTACTTTTTATTTTATTGTTTTGTGTAGAAGTCTTACGCGAATTGTTGTATGAGACGATCTCAGTAACATACCTCATATCTACTTTGAATAGCCTAATTATAAAAATTTTTAGCTTATGACCTTTTTGTTTTTAGACAAGCTTGCCGCGAAACGATCTCATACATCAGCTGAACGGCTTATATGCATTTAATATTTTCTCCATTTTAAAACATTTTTTATATTTGCGTAATATTGAAAATTTATATCTTAAATTATGGTTAATTAAAAGTTTTAAAAGATTAATACTATGAAAGTATGAGATTAGACGATTCTAGTAAGTCTCATTTGACTGTATATTTTCTAGCCCATTAGCCGAATTATATGAATAATTATGTAGCAAATATTTCAAAACTGAGAAAGTATACATTCGGGTACCTTTATAATTTAAAGGGATAATTATGTGATTAAGGTAAAAATGCATGAATGTTAAGAATTAGTGTAATAAGAGTAGTATGGATTATGTCTATTCAATAATTGCTCTTGTTTTGGTGCATGAGTGACAAAAAAGTTTTGTGACATACTTTTGACTTTGAATGTGAAAAGGAATGGTGCAAGCAATTGGGAATTGTTCTACTACAACAAGCTCCACCACAACAAATGCAACTCCAAAGTTAGAGGATTTCTTTGGAGGAAATGGAACACATCATTTTGATCATCATCATCAACAACAACATCAAGAAGTTGGGTATGTGCAACAATACCCATTTTATCCTTCATTGTATGAAACAACTGCTGGTGCACTGCAAGCTAAGGAAGACCAAGTAGTAGGGGATCAACTCCCACAATCAATTGGTGAGACTGAAATTTCAGCGGGGTTGAGAGATTGGGTACATAGGAGCTACATTGGTTGTTTAGATCAAGGTGGTGTTGATCAAATCAATGGTGGAGATCATCAATCAAGTGTTACTGTGAGTACTACTAGTGGTGGGCCCATTGGATATTCTGATTTGCAATCTTTAAGCTTGTCTATGAGCCCTGGGTCCCAGTCCAGCTGTGTGACTGTATCACACCAGATTACTCCCTCCCCTACTACCATAGGAAATGAGTCTTTGGTTTTGCAAGATAGTAGCAGGAAAAGAGGAGGTGCAAAAATTGACCAAAACAACAAACAAATTGTTCACAGAAAATCCTTAGACACTTTTGGACAAAGAACCTCTCAATATAGAGGTGTTACAAGGTATGTATACTTGTATATCTCTAACATTATTCCATATAAAAAGTGGCCTCAATTTATTTTTTTATTTATATGAGGTGTACAGTGGGTCTTCTAACAGGTTCATGTGTGTTCGTAACTATCTTGGCAGTTTGAATTTTTATATGGCTTATTTCGGGTCTAGTCAAGTGAAGTCATACTTTGTTTTAATTAGCCGGTAATGTTGGACGGTTCATTAATAAATTGTTTCATTATATTTGCCACACTTTAGTTTATAACACACTAATCATTTATATCTTGAGTTCAGCATAGTCGAAAATCATTAAAATATAATATTATAAAAATATATTATTAGACGATTTAAACAATATTTTACTTGACTATTATTTTTCACACATATTAACTGCTGTATATAAAATAATCTCAAATAATAAACAATATAAAAAATATTTATGTAACATGTAAATCAGAACAATATTTGGTGGTTCATCCTTCTAATAACATATGTTTTCCTAAGGAGTGAATCTCATCAAGTGTGTAAGCAAGTCAACGCTCATTATCTGTGGGTTTGTAGGCCCGAGCTCACGGGTGCACTATAAGTGGGTCCACGGGTATTTATGTGACAGATTATCACGGACTAATAGAAATAACATTTTTTATGAACAGGCATAGATGGACAGGAAGATATGAAGCTCACTTGTGGGATAACAGTTGCAAGAAAGAAGGCCAGAGCAGAAAAGGGAGACAAGGTTTGTCTAAATTTTCACGTACTCCATATTTTATTTTATTTTGTTGTATTAAATCATATTTTTTCTTCAAACAGAAATATTTGTCTCTCCAACTAACTTTGATTTCTTTATTTATGGTGGCATGGATTACTATATTTGTCTTACCAATTCACAGTATATCTAGGCAAGTCTTTCAGATATTGTTTTTCTATTTTGTCTTCATCCCTGAAAAACAAATTATCTTAAAAGATGGGTATGTATACATTTGTACAGGAGGATATGATACAGAAGAGAAGGCAGCAAGGGCTTATGATATGGCTGCACTTAAGTATTGGGGACCCTCTACTCATATCAATTTTCCTGTAATCATTCTGAGTTCATTTGTCACTATGAATCTATTTTGACTTTTAAATAGAGCTATGTTTCCTGTTTCTGAACTATTTAAATCTGAAATTGTTATGAACAGTTGGAAAACTACCAGCAACAGCTAGAAGAAATGAAGAACATGACTAGGCAAGAATTTGTTGCTCATCTAAGAAGGTGCTATTACTATATTCAAAACTTTTCCCCATTTCATTATTTTTAAAATTATTTTTTGATAGTTAGAATTTAGAAAACGGATTTGGGCCTCTCAATTAAGGAGGAGAAGAAGTAGTCTACATGTAAGATCCAAAGGAGGTTTATTATTAAAATCAAATGGTAGTAGTTGAAATTACTCCTAAAGTTTATAAAGTGACCTTCTTTTCTCTTTCTCCATATAACACAATTAACATGTGAGTGATAACAGACACTTTAACACTCCTCCAACATGTGAGTGTCCTTAGAATTTAAGCCCATTAGAAATATTACAAACTTATTGGGAATGAAAATCCAATTTAAGGCCTTTCACTAGTAACAAGATTAAATGCTTAGTCATAAAGACCCAACAACAACTTGAGCTTTGATATCATCTTCACAAATTCTTGTGAGAAACGGTTTTTTTGAGAGATTATCTTTAATTTAGTTTATCCATTATATATTTTTTTAAAATATTGTAAGTAGGCATTATGATTAATGTATATAGACATTTAAAATATTGATAATAGGCATTAAGGATACAATTAGTAAGCATAAAGAATAATATAAGTAGACATTAATCTTTAATGGGTTGGGTTTGAGATACATCTCTCAAACAGACGATCTCTCAAGAGACTAGCTATTTCATGCTAGAATTTAGTAAATGAGTCTAGACAATCCAAACAAAGAGGAGAAGTAACTCACATATAAAACCAATGGAGGTTCACTATTAAAACTAATTGGTATTTGATAGTAATATAAGTTACTCCACACGTTTAAAAAGTAAAATATTATCTTCTTTTTCTCTGATATAATATAACTCACACGATAACATGACTTCCTGTTTCAATTTCACATTTTGGCCTACGAGTTACCATAACAAACTTTATTTTCAAGCACAATATGGGTATCGTGATTAGCATAATAAAAAAACTCAAATAATAAAACAACTTATTGGTACATCATTATTCCTTACACCAAAACTTTTACAAATTTAAGTAAAAAAAAAAAAATCATTTGAAAGTCATTTGTTGTTTTTATATTTTCTTTGGCATTTTTTTCATACATTAATAAATAAAAAAAATCAAATGGCTCACATTTAGATTAGAATAATAATTAGTTGAGAATAGATGATTATGGTGGTTAGCGTTAAAAGCGGAGGCCAGGGAGTTAAGATTTTCTTACATTATGTCACTTGATTTCATCGTACCATGTTGAAAAATTGTGATTGTCATGTTACTTGGTGCAGGAAAAGCAGTGGTTTTTCTAGAGGTGCATCAATCTACAGAGGAGTTACAAGGTCAAATTATTTACTTTCAACTATTTTTTTAATCCTATTTTACTTCAATTCTTATATTGTACTACTAACTATCAACCAATTCTAAGAAAATAAATGATAATTCTGATAATAAATTTACAGACATCATCAACATGGAAGATGGCAAGCTCGAATCGGGCGAGTTGCAGGGAACAAAGACCTCTATCTAGGCACCTTCAGTGAGTATTAGTTTCTCTTACCAACCAATCTATATAAAAACTAGCTTTTCACGTGCTTTTAATTATCATATATTTGGAATCTTTGATGTGCAAACACCAATAATTAATAAATAACAAAGAGCTTCTTTATGATCTTCAAAAAGCCATACTCTAAATCATTCAACTATATCATCTTTTTTGACACTAGTGGATAATCATTTCAATTTAATTTATTGGAATGTTTTATCTTACATTGATGAATTAAAAATAGTTTGTATACTTTATAGTTATCAGAGCCTTTCATAGGGTTTTGATTTGGTGTCTGCTTGACTTATGAAATATGTGCACTTCGTGTTTTTCCGTTTTTGTGCCGACATTCACAATATATCCGACTCAACTTAACACAATCCTATTGATAAGGCTGTTTTTTAAAGAATAACTTTAACAAACTTCCTTTTTCCTGTTGGGTACTCAATATTCTTCACTTTAATCTCCATTAAGAATAGATCATGATCATAGAATTTAGGTTTACCCTTTTTTTAAAGATACTTTTTTTAGTGCTATTGCTTAATAGATGTAGTAGATTTTGACCAGTAATAACACACAATTATGGTTTTACTTTGTTACATATAAACTTTGTCAGGATAACAATTCGATTTTCACCACTTACAGAAAAGATTAATTTTCTTTCCTAATTACTACGAATGTTTATACTTAGGCACACAAGAGGAAGCGGCAGAAGCCTATGACATAGCTGCAATAAAATTCAGAGGGGTAAATGCAGTGACTAATTTCGACATAGCACGATACGATGTGGACCGTATCATGGCTAGTAGCACCCTGCTAGCTAGCGAACTAGCACGTCGAACGAAGGAGTTACCTGCCCCGCCGCCACAAGAAAAAAACACGGAGGATGAACCCGAAAAACCAGACTGGAAAATAGTCCTCTACCACTCATCACAGCAGCAACCGCAACATCAGATGGATCAGGCCTCAATGGGAATAGGCTCGGTCCAACAGCACGAGGGCATGTTGGGCTTGTCGATGAGCCAGCAAGAGATGCGCGAGGCGCATCTCTCAAATGCATCATCGCTAATCACTAGTTTAAGTAGTTCAAGAGAAGATAGCCCTGAAAAGAACACTGATAGTAGCTTGCCTTTGGCCTTCACTGTGCCTCCTTCAGCAAGCAAGTTATTTGCTAGTCCTACATCAAACATTAATAGCCCTTGGATAAGTGATCCTGTTGAGATTAGGACACCTTCCATTTCACTCTCTCAAATGCCGGTTTTTGCTGCTTGGGCTGACTTGCATTGAGATCGAACTTATTTTGATCACTTCGTGTTACCTGATTTGTTAATCGTCTTAGACCGAATTAGGTAACTTTTTTTAATTTTTGGGTGTTACATTTGGGAATACTACTATTATTAGTAAGAAATTAACTAAGGGTAAGGTGGGTTAAATTCAATTTCATGTTCATTTAGTTGATTATTGTGAATGTAAGCTTAATTATTCTCATCTAGTAAGATCTTTTGATCAAAATTGAAAGTAACAGTTAAGAAAGAAAGTGTTTTAAGCCTTTATAAGATGATCATTAAAAATCCATGAAATGATTTTTGATAATGGGGACATTATTCATCATAACATAGCATATTGCAGATTTTATTTTACCCAAGTACATGACCAAAAATATGCAGGAATTTTTTTCTTTTTTTGACTAATAATTTTATTTGAAACCTTTTTGACTAAATCACAAAAAAGAAAAAATAAAGGGAGAAAATTTTATGTTGTTCCTTTTCTCCCCCTTCCATGGACATCATCATTACTCTTCAAGTCTTTATCTTTTATCCATTTTGCTTTCTTCAAAGGTAACAGACATGTCATTCCCTATGATTCAAAATTAAGATTCTCAAATCATCATTTTTTAAAAATTCCCAAAACATATGTAATGTTATGTGTTGTTTGATTATTTATATATCACTAATAACATTATATACTAATATGTGATATATTTAGTGACATTTAATTTAAGTGTTAGTAACTTAAATTTCTAATACTATATATATAGTGGATTTAGTGATATTTATTAAACTTTTAGCAGCATAATAAAAAATTATACCAAAGTTTTTCACAATATAGGATCTAGTAACATTTCTCATAAATGTCATTATAAACTATACTAATAATTACATATGTAACTAGGGTCAATAAGTTGTTTTTAAAAATCAATATTTGTTAGAGTGATATTTTTTTAATGTCACTGAACTCTATTTCGCAAAAAGTTAATTTTGTTGTAGTATATTGAATAATGTACATCTAAAAATTATAAAAAGTTAAAATTATAAAAGTATGTAATTAGACGAATCAAAAAAGATTCCACTTAATCATATTTTTTTTTACACATTAGCCGCAATATATAAAATAAACATTAAACGATAAATAGTGTCAATAACCATAACACAACAACTATTTCGAAATAGAGGAAGAAGTAATTCATTTCTGATGAGAAGTCCTGTAATCTGTAATCATCTGGTAGAGGGAGGAACCTGTCAATATAACTTTGATCTAAGTAATCTTGGGAACCAACATTGATGATGCTATTTAGAGAAAATTTTCTTATGATCTAAAAACATACATGAAGCATTTAAATTGGAAAACGACATAATTTTTTTACTTTGTATCTAATTCAAGCGTGCCTTGATGAAATCAATTTGCACTTTCTTACTTTCTTTCTTTTTGGACTCAAAAGAACATGACTCCATCCATATACTACTCTTTTTTCACTACATTCCAAAATACTTGTATAAGTTGCTTATTCTAAATTATTGATTTGGGATTTGGAAGTACTTGAAACTCCATTCGTATAGTAACTAGATTTGGGTGTTTCGCAAAATATATTGTTAGACGACTTAGCCTCTTTAGGTACAAATAGATGATTATGTGGTTAAATTATTTAATGTTACTGTATGGTAAAATTAGTTGATTGAAAGAATTTATGATTATGAAACAACTTATTTACAACAATTTACTCTTACCAGAATATCAATTTGTCAAATTAATTCATAAAATCTTATGGTCAAATAAATTACTCAAATGAGCAATCAACTATCAAGTATAAGTCCTTTCTCAAACGCCACTTTAGCTTATTACTCCTCAATTGGTTTAGTAATTACTATCTAATTAAATCAATAGATATATATTGATTACAATAATAACATTGTAGATAGCACCAACACCAAATGAATTCCTTGAGTGTATCTTCTTGATCACGAACAATATGTAAAGACAATGTGGCAACAATGAAAAGATTTTTAGCTACTTAAACAAATTTCTTTGTAACTAAAGCAGACGTGTTATTTGAAAATCGGGTTTTGTCTATTTTCACTTTTTTAAGGTAAGGTTTTCGGTTTCATTATTCACCAAGTTCTCTCTTTTTAAGATAACCATGTAAGAAGGCAATGGATTGAGGACCCAATCCGAATCTGTGGATCTGGATTCGTTTTTATGGGTCTGGGTCCTAAAATTTTTGACCCATTGGATCCCCGTCGGCCGTTAGAAATTGACGGATCTAGATTCGGGTTTTAAAAAATACCTAGATCCGGATCCGTGGATCCTTAGGACCCGTTTTTATGAAAAAATACCTTTAGATATGATAGGCCAGCATATACAAAACTACCCAAAGCCCAAGCCTAAACATCAAAAATCCTTAAATCTTTTCTTAAGATTTAAAGGTTCAAACTCTTTCCTCTCACTCCTCATTGCCCAACTCTCCATTCCCCAATTCCTTGCGGTCGTATATCACTCCTTATGGTTGCCGCTAATGGCTTAAATAAATTAAGAGTGTGTTTGGTATGCAAAATTTAAAGTCTTAGTAATGGAATCAGTTAACCAATCCATTACAATCTGTTTGGTTTGAGACTTGGATTACCCATTCCGTTTCTTGAGAGTAACCCAAACCCTTAGTTTGTTACCACTCAAATCCCAGCAGTAACAGAAGACATTGCTTCTTCATTTACCACTCAAACCCATATATATTCATACCAAACAACATATAACTACAACCCATACCTTTACTGTTGGGATGAGTTATCCCACATCGATAAATTGAAAATGGAGTGCACGCTTTATAAGCTATTAGAGACCTTCTTCCCATTGCCATATGGTTTTGGGATGGTATATATCTCCTTGGCTTATGAAGTGTGTGCACTTGTGTCCCCCGTTAATATGCTGACATTCACAATAAGTTCAGCCTAATTTAACATGGTATCCGAGCCGATGGTTCGATCAACAATTTAAATAAAAAATGGTAGGTTCGAAAAGAATGGCGTTCCTACCCTAATTGATTACTCCCACATGCGAACTTGATGGGGGTTCGCATGTGAGGGGGGTGTTGGGATGAGTTATCCCACATCGATAAATTGAAAATGGTGTGCACGCTTTATAAGCTATTAGAGACCTTCTTCCCATTGCCATATGGTTTTGGGATGGTATATATCTCCTTGGCTTATGAAGTGTGTGCACTTGTGTCCCCCAGTTAATATGTTGACATTCACAATAAGTCCAGCATAATTTAACACTTACTGTTACTCCTTTTTATCATTTTCCTTTCCATTACATTTTATATTCTCATAATAGACACCCCTAAGTGAGCTCATTTATTTTAATTAGGGGATTCAGTAATGTGTTTCTATTAATTGCTTCTGGCTATTATTATTATTATTTTAACTTTTTAGTTGGGTATGTGTATTTTAAGGATAACTTTAAGTTGTATAATATTATTTTGGATGATAAATTATGTAGTTATATATATTATTATCATTAATCAATAGATACAACTCTATCGCAATTTCAATACGATGCAAAATTCAATCAAACATGCAAAAATAAGCAGGACCCGCATCCAATATTGGATCCGCAATATCCATGGATCTGGATCTGGGTCCTGAAAATTTAGACCCACGGATCCAGATCTGAATCTGGATCTTACCTATGAAAACGGATCTGGATCTGGGTGCACCTGGACCGGTCTAGATCCGACCCATTGCCATCCCTATAGTGTAATAAAAAGAAAGTAGATGTTGTTATCTACATCTTTTTAAAGAAGTATTTCCTCGTAACGATAATTTGAAATCAGTTAAGATTAAAAGTATACATTGATATATACAAAGTGCTTCTTTGTTCCTATTTGATGTTCTCATAGGAATGTTTACAAAAATTATGAAAAGTTGAATATTTTAGATGGGTGATATTCTTTTATACAATAATGAAGTTAATGGAGAAAAATGGAGATCAGACTATATGTATCATAAAAATATAGAGAATAAAGTTAGTTGAAAAAAATATGGGGACAAAAACATTAAAAAAATTAAGGTAAAGTTAGTGGAAAATATGTGAGAACCATAAGCATTATAATTAAATGTTAAAATTTAGTGAAAAATATATGAACACCATAAACATCAAAAATATTAAATTAGGGTGAGGACTATTATAAAAAAGTGTTAAAAATAGAAAATCTTTCAAAAAACAACAAATAAAACTAATAAGAATAGAAAATGAAAACATCGTATATGTTACTTGGGGCTGTTCGCGTTTGAGTTGCGTAGGGATAAGACCAAACACAAATGCAACACCTTAGCCCAAACAAGATCCTAAAATATTAATAACAAGTCTTGTATGAGACCGTTTTACCATGAGACGAGCCCATAAAAGCAATTCATTAGCAAAAAAAAAATTAAAAACAATGAAATTTAAATCGTACATAGAACAGTTTTTTTTAAGACTTTGGGCTAACCTAATTGAGGTCGTTTCATGGTGAGACGGTTTCAATAAAGAATTAATGAAATATTAATCCATTGGATAATCAGCAAGCCTTGTATGAGACCGTCTCACCGTGAGACGAGCCCATACAAACAACTCATTAGTAAAAAAATACAAAAAAAAAACCATAAAAAAAACTGAATTTCAACATATATATGAAATGGTTATTTATTTTTAAACAGCTTGGGCTAAGCCAAAGATTAGTGTTGTTAATTAATATAGAATTTACGTAATTTGTTTTATACATAGGGAAAAGTAACATATTAGAAGTTAGAACGTATGGATTTATATGCAACTGTTAATCAGCTTGCATCTAAAAATGCTAATTTATATTACTTTTGTGAATATTTTGGCGAAGAGTGAAATTTGTTAATAACTTTTTCATTTAATTTTTGATGCATTTAGACATTATTTGTTGATGTGTAGTTTACAGTCTTCATACACTTAAGTCATAATATATCAATTTACATTTGTTACTTATTATTTAGGCTCTATTATAATAAGTTCTTTAGACAGACAAAATCTCATAAAAAGACCCGAATAGAAATGGTGAAAATAGTACTAAACATGAGAAAAATTAATAAATAGTAATAATTAGAGAATACGGTTGAAAAGTTCTTCGCCTCAAGAAAAATCTTTAGAAAAGAGGTTTCTATAACGAAAAGGACCAAGTGAAAAGCTGAATCCGCAAACCCGCATCTAACCAAACAAGCTTGACCTTGATCATAAAATAATATCCTTAAATTTAAATTTATCATTTATGATAAATTATATTTTATTTATCTTTTTAATTTTAAAATATATCATTCAAATATAATACATAAGAGTTAAAACATAAATCATGAAGAGAGACGACTGACGAGGTTTAACAAATCCCTTAACATAAATCCCAAGTACGCATGAGTTTCCTTTATGAGAGAGACTTGAGAAGGATTCGAATTTTGAAAATTTGAAATCATTAAGTGAAAAATTAAAAAAAAAAAAAAAAAACCAAACAATCTAAGTTTCAAAATTATTCCAAAAGTAAGAGTGAAAATTCCAAACTTTACCTGTTCGCATTTACTAACTGGGAACAGTCAAATAGGACAAAAACACGCATCAGTTTCTATTTTCCCCATTTCTCAAAACCGTACCTTCACATTCGACATTCTCCCAAAACCATTGATTCAATCCATCAATTCTTGTATTCTTGTTTCAATTTGGCACTTCAAAATTAGTGTGGGATACTCTAAATTGCGCAAAGGTAAACTTGTTTGTGTTTTTTTGGTGTATATGTAGTTTTTTAGGGTTATAATCAAATTTGCTTATTTTTTCAAATGTAGGTTACTAGTTGTTAAATCAAGACTCTTCTTAATTATCCATAATTATTCAAGGTAATTTTTAATTGTTTTTATAGCTTTATGTTGTTTTTTGAAGTAATGTTGAATTAGTTGAATTCAATGTTGATAATATTATTAGAAATGTTGATGTTGATGTTGGTATTAGAAATATTATTTATGAACTTATGAATTGATTTATTATTTGGATTTTATGTGTATTATATATGTATGAACTTAGTTACATTATGGATTTTAATAATTTTTAGACCAAAAAAGATTATAATCAAATGAATATAATGTACTTGTATAGGCATGAAGTTGATGATGATGTTGATTTTCTTTGTATTAATGTAGAAAATGACATCATTTCGCGTGACTATAGTATGTTTTTGGAATGGTTGTATTCGAGAAAGTAGTGGCAAAGTTCATTATGTTGGGGGAACACGTAAGTTGTTTGCTTGCTATTCGAATATGGATTTGAACCAGTTTAAACGTTTTATATGTTCTAAGATTGGATTGGACCCTACTAGAAGTACCGTAAATATAAGCTTTAAATATGACATGAGTAAAGAATTGCTTGCCTTTCTTGTTGAGGATGATGAGGCTATAGATGCTATGTGGGAGCATTCAAAGTCCACCCAAATTCCCTCTTCGGAGTTATACGTAGAAGAAGTACCATTAGGAAATGTAGCTGTTTCTAATCCTACTCCTACCCCTATGCGTATATTAAATCAGGAAACTCCTAATCCTTTCGTTCCTTCCGCATCTTGTACTTTTTCTCAACCCCCAACGAATCAATTTCCAAATGATTCAATGTTTAACTTAGGAGAAACAGCTGAGATGAGACCTTGGGATGATGGAAATGAGAGTAATAAGCTCATTGACGATCCTTCTGAGGACGATGTGGATGTCAATGAGAATGCGCTAGCAAATGACATGATCCTAGGCAACATTCCTATAATCATTCCTCCTACACCTTATACCCTATGTCTACCTTTAGACGAGAATGAGGAGGACAACTCATTGAGGACTTGGGCTTGTGATACCACATACACCGAAGACGGAGAGTTTGAGAAGGGTATGATGTTTGATAGTAAGGAAGCGTTGTTGGAAGCTATCACAGTGCATTATATTCGCAGAAATATGGAGTACAGAACGGAGACCTTGAACCAAACTGTCCTTACCTTGAAGTGTAAGCGGGGTTGTTCATGGAGACTTAGGGCTATGTTTGATTCTTATTTATCTTCATGGCGTATTGTTACGTATAAAGGTAAGCATGGTTCTTGTGTATTGGGTAGTGACACTGTTTCGGCTGGACACATTCACCTGACATCTTCTGTCATTAACAATGTCATTAGAAATTGTGTTGCTAAAGACCCATCCATTAAGGTATCTGTCGTACGATAGATGGTTAAAGATTGTTTTGGTGTGGATGTGAATTATAAGCGAGTGTGGTTTGCAAAGCAACAAGTCTTGTTGTCCATTTACGGGACCTAGGAAGGTTCTTACTCACCCCTTCCACGCTTTTTAGAAGCTTTGCAACATTCCAACCCGAGGTTAGTACTTGAGTGGTATTTTAAGGAGGACAATGACACGGGTGTATATGTGAGACCTAATATTAGGACCTTCCAACGTGTCTTTTGGGCCTTTAAACCTTGCATTGAAGGCTTAAATTATTGTAAACCTCTTATCGCCATTGACGAAAAACACGTGTATGGTAAATATCGTCATACCTTATTGACTGCCATTGCCCAAGATGGTGATAAAAGAATCTTTCCATTAGCCTTTGCCTTGGTAGAAAAGGCGAATATAAGTGCATGGTCATAGTTCATGGCTTGTATTCATAAGCATGTCACAAAGAGGATGGGTTTATGCGTTATTTCTGATAGACACGCTGGTATTTTAGCAACCGTGGAAGAGCCGGAGTTGCAACCACCTAATTCTTATCATAGGTTTTTGCTTACGCCATTTGCTTAGCAACTTCAATCGTGCTATGGGTAAAGTTCAGTTGAAGAAGTTGTTTGGTAAAACAGCTGAGCAAAGACAACAAGTTAAGGTAATGAATGGTTTAAAGGCAATTGCGACTGCAAAACGAGAGGCAATTTTCTGGATTGATGACGTGGGTGATATGTCTAAGTGGTCGTTGTGTCATGATGGAGGTCATAGGTATGGCGTTACTAACACGAACTTAGCTGAAGTTTTCAACTATGTGATGAAGGGTGTACTTTTCTTACCTTTGACAACACTTGTTGAATTCACCTTCTATCGGGTAAACGACTACTTTGTTCAAAGACGTGAACGTGCTAGTGCATGGTTACTTGGAGGACACACGTACACAGCGCATGCCACTAGGATTATCAATAGAAATACTGAGAAGGCAAATTTCCATGACATAATCGCATTTGATTACAGAAGTGGTGTATTTAATGTTAAGACTGGGAGGGGAACTAGAGGATCGTCCAAGGGGGGTAAGATTCAACATGTAGACTTGAATCAAATGAAGTGCACATATAACAAACTTGAGATATACCACCTACCTTGTTCACATACACTTGCTGTTTGCATCAAACGACACCTTTCATATGAGAGGTTTGTGGATTCGTGCTATACATCTCAAAGTTATGCAAGTACATACGAACATTACTTTATGCCAATGATCGATAAGAGGTCATGGCCGCAATACACAAGCTTTGAACTTAGACATGATTCCGATCAAATTCGGGGTAAAGGGAGGCCTAAGTCTAGGAGAATTGCCAACGAAATGGATGAGGGTAGAAAGAAACGATCTAATTGTCGTCGTTGTGGGAGCGAAGGTCACAACACTAGAACCTGTAACTCAAGGTAATATGTTATATATATTATACTAGCATGATAATCTGTAACTCAAGGTAATATGTTATATATATTATACATAATTACATAATTGTAATATTAACTAAAGCTATTGCAAACATAGCAGTAGAGGAGATGGATCCAGCAGTTCCAGGACCCCTAGATCCTAGTGTCTTGACTATGCAGCATGAGCACAGGAGTACTCCTCTTTGGGATGCCCAGGTTAGGTGTATGATAGTTGTGATTTACATTTTACTAATGCTAACATACAAGTAACTTATTTATATGTCAATATTTATAGGTGTCCGATGCAGAAACGCTAGGCACTAGGTAGGCATGGCCACGGTCCGGGTTGGTCCGGTTCCGTTCCGGTTCCATCCGGTTCCGGTTCCACCCGGTTCCGGTTCCATTTGGAACCTGTCGCGAACGGTTCTGGTTCCGGTTCCGGGCGGTTCCAAACGGTTTGTTGGCGGTTCATGAGGCGGTTCCAACTCACGGGACGGGCGGGTCGGACCATCGGTTCCATTTTTATTTTTTCTTTAAATATTTATGTAATAAAAAAATACTATAATATCGCGGACGTACCTTTGATGATTACTTGATTATTAGCGAAATTCATTGCATGTCAAGTTGTCATCGTTATTGAAATATTTACTAAAAAGAATGGAAAAAAATAAATTAATAAGAAACGAATCAATGATAATGTCGATAAAGATGATTAATAAAAAAAGAGGGAGAAAATGGACTTGACCCTAGTACCCAAATGAATACTAAGCTGCCTACGTATCCCGAAGGAATCAAAGCCCACGTAGTTCTTTGTCATACCTTTTATTTATAGTTGTTGAATGTTGATTTATCGTTGTCGCTTGTCGGATGGATCCTATTCGTCTTCGTCATCATCATGTGGTTGATTAGATGCTTCCGCTGACTCTCCTCCTGACGATGATGCAGATGTATCCATCATCATCCATGGATCATCATCGTCGTCTTGATCATCATCATTCCTTAGTCCTTGTGTTCGAATCTCCGCTTGATCCCAATCTTTCTTGCAAACACATATTTGAATACTATGTGGAGCAAGACGAGATCGCTTTTCGTCCAAAACTCTTCTACCTGCACTAAAAGCAGACTCCGACGCAATTGTTGACGCGGGAATTGCAAGGATATCCTTTGCAATTCTCGATAAAATGGGAAATTTAACAGATTTTTCTTTCCACCACTCCAAAATATTATAGATACTTTGGTCTATTTCAAAGTGGTGTTTAAGATAACTATCTAGTTCTAAATATGAGGTCGAGGAAGAAGAAGATGATCCTACAAAACTATCATCTTGAGTCATTATGTTAGCTATTACCGAATTATAGTAAGAGAAACGTGCCGAAACGCTAGCACGCCTAGACATATCGCGTTTCGGGTTATATACACTAGCGTAAAAATCATAGAGTTCTGCTAAATATTTTTTACATGTTCCTACATAATTATGTACATCAGTAGACGGACGATCTAACGATTGGTAATAAAATCCTATTACTTTAGTAAGGACCTCAGTTTTAAAACGTGGGTCCAAAATGGTTGCGATTCCATAAATATAAGGAAAATCGGTAAAATATGCTTGCCATTTTTCCATCATATCTGCAAGAATCGGCCTCAATTTTGGGTTAGTATCTTCATGTGTATATTTAAGGAGATGATAAAAAATAGTAATACATTCACTTATTACTAAGTGAACGTTCGGTTCATAAACATAAGAAAAAATCTTAGTCGCGTGGTCATACGCTTCTAATATGTTATGTACACCTATAGCTAATTCCCAAGTGTCATCAGCTATGAAACTATCTGTACACTCACTATATAGTTGTGTTATTACTGGGCGATAAGCAATCGCCTTTCTTAATAAATCGTTTGTTGAGCCCCAACGTGTAGGAGTATCTAATGACCAATACACTTTTTTAAGTTGGTATTGGTCACATAATTGTTTATATCGTCTTTTTATCTTTCCGATCCTAAGCCATTTCACTATATCCCTAATTGGTTCTAATAAATCACTTAATTGTTTTATGCCTGCTTGGCAAGATAAGTTAATTATATGCGCATAACAACGTATGTGTAATAAGCTACCCCCAAGGATTAAACTAAAAGCAGGTTCGTTAAACAAAAGTTCTATACATTAAATGTTCGCGGTTGCATTATCAGTTGAACAACAAAATATTTTATCTAATAAGTTTCATTCTCTACATATCTCTACTAATCTATATTTTATGTTTTCACCGGTATGTCTTTCTGGCATTGTCTCAAAAGCAATTATTCTTTTTTGAATAATCCAATTTCGATCTATCCAGTGTGCTGTTACACACATATAAGGTTCTAAATGTGGGGGAGCAGACCAAATGTCAGTTGTTATGCTAACCCTACCATTAAACGATTTAAACATTTCAACTAATTCATAGCGCATTGATTCGTATAAATTAATTGTGCGTCTTTTAAGAGTGCTCTTAGTGATTGCTCTATATTGTGGTTGCAAAGTTTTTCTAGTGAGACGCTCGTATGCCCTACTTTTACCGTGGTTAAAAGGCAATTCATCACAAATTACATACCTAGAAAATTCATCAATCATGTCATTACGATTGTATCTAAAAGGCATACCTGTGCTGGGAATGTCCCATTGTGTCTGTCGGCTTCCACTTGTGGTCCCGCTCCCGCTTGCTGCATGAGTTTCTTTTGTGATTCCATGCTTTTTTGCCAAATGTTTGTTAAAAGATCCCGTACCACCACCTAACACGTATTCACAAAACACAATAAATAAATGTTTATAAAATATGAATATATAATGTATGAATGTATAATGTATTATGTATGTATAAAAAACTTAAAAAGTATTTACCTCTGGTGAAATTGTATGAAACTAAGGGCTTTACTCCTTGACTTTCACAAATTTGACAAGTGCATAAGAAAATATCTGAATTCTCGGTTGGTTCTTTTGTGAAATACGACCACACATGTGAAACAGCTCTACCACTAGGAGGTGCCATTGCCGGAAAAGGTTGTCTTACTGGTTCGTCTTCATCTAAATAAATAATTTAAAATTATAAAACTATAATTAAATAAATAAATAATTTAAAGTTTAATTAATTTGAAGAATAAAATTATAAAACTAACCGATAGTTTGGAAATTGACTCGTTTACCACGAGCTTGTCTTTGTTGTTGTTGTTCTCCTTGTTCTTCATGTGATCTTGTTGATGACTGTCGAGATATATGTATCCCAATTGGGGTCGTTGGTTCCTCTTTTTCATCAATTTGTATTTCTCTTTCCACTTCTTCTGCATAATTATGTAACTCTGGGTCGTACCCTTCCGGATAATTATGTTCATAATTATAATTACTAATGGAAGGTGTTGTTGATACCGACGGAGTAGAAGTGGCCTTTCTTTTGGAGGAACTGGAACCTCCCAATGATTTTGCCACTTTAGTAACTTTTTTTGTGGCTTTTTTCAAAAATGAAGACATGATTGATAATATTGAAGTAATAATAGAAATATAGAATTAAGAAATAAATAAATAATTAATTATGTAACTAACTAAATTAAGAAATAATTAAAAGACTAATTATGTAATTAAGAGAATAATTGCGTAATTAAAGAATTAAGTAGAGAGAGTAGGAGAAGAGATGATTTGTGAATGAAAATGATTGAAAGTGATGAGTATATATAGAGGAGAAGGCAACGGCTAGCTAACGGTAACGTAACGGTCACATTTTGGCGAACCGGTTCCATGGAACCGGTGGGCCGGTTCAACCGGACCGGTCCCGGTTCCGGTTCCACGGAACCGTTGAGCCGGTTCAACCGGACCGGTTCCGGTTCCAGTTCCAGAACCGGTTCCATGGAACCGTTGGACCGGTTCTCCCGGACCAGTTCCGGTTCCAACCCGCGCGTTTTTTACCCGGTTCAAGACGGTTTTTTCCGGCGATTTCACGGTTCCGGCAACTTTTTTTCCGGCGGTTTCACGGTTTCGCGGTTCGGGGCGGTTCGGAACCTGTCGCAAACGGTTCCGGTTCCGAATCCGGTTCCAAGCGGTTCGGCACCGGTTCGGTTCCGGGTAACCCGCCCCGTGGCCATGCCTAGCACCAGGCATCTAGATTTCGTTCCATGGGTGATCGATGATAAGATCATCCCGTACTTAGAGCTAACGAGGTTATATGACTTTCACCTCGTTGCATACGGCAGAGTTGATCGTGCCATTATCACAACACTGGTCGAGAGATGGCGTCAGAGGACGCATACATTTCATCTCCCTCTAGTTAAGGCTACCATCACATTGCTTAATGCAGCCTTAATAACGGGGCTTCCCATCGAGGGACGTGCCATGTGTACAGTCGGACGCCTGCTATCAGGCTGGCGTGACATGGTGCATCGCATATTGGGAGAGCGCCCTCCATCGGAAGTGATCAAGGGGAGCGGTTTGTGTTGCAGGTGGTTAGT
>NC_080049.1:23362500-23412500 GCF_026212465.1 Amaranthus tricolor
TGTCGGGATCATTTTGATAGCATGGACAACAAGATAGCAGAACTGGAAACGGTTATACATGATCTTGAAAGGAAAGGGGAAGAGAGAGTGCTCGACCTTTTGGAGATGGCTAGACTGAAAGCAGCAAATAGCACTCTGCACCAATGGCAGATCAGAAGAGAAAGGGTATGGAGGCAAAAAGCGAGATCATACGGCTTTAGCATCAAAGATCGCAACATGAAATTCTTCCATGCCTCCACTGTCTTCAAACGAAAGAAAAATGAAATCAGTCATATTACTATTAATGGCAGGCAAATTGCTGGGGTCACAAACCTCAAGGAGGGCATCAGGAATCACTTTGTGCAAAGATTTACACAGGAGGAATTACCAACTTTTGATTTTGAAATGGAAAATCACCGAAAAGTATCAACACAGCAATCACTTTTCCTTGAAGCAACACCGTCCAGAGATGAAATAAAAAAAGTAGTTTGGGCATGTGGGATTGACAAGGCTCCAGGATTCGATGGTTTCAATTTCAACTTTATAAGGGAGATATGGGAGGTCCTTGAGGATGAAATCTACGAAACTGTGTTGGAATTCTTTGTAGCAGGACAGTCGGTCAGACATCTTAACATTACATGGGTTACATTGATACCCAAAACAGAAAACCCCACAGATATCGACGACTACAGACCAATCAGTATGGTAGGTGCTCTATACAAAATCATTGCCAAAATCCTGTCAGCCCGCCTCAAAATTGTCATCGATACTCTAATTGACGAATCCCAGAGCGCTTTTGTGATGAATAGGCAAATCCTAGATGGTGTTATGATTGCAAACGAGTCCCTTAGATGGTTGAAAAAAAAGAAAATTCCTGGAACTTTGATTAAACTGGATTTTCAAAAGGCATATGATTCCGTCAACTGGTCTTTTTTGGAGCTTGTTATGAGAAAACTGGGCTTTGGACGGAAATGGATAAACTGGATTATGAACTGTGTCTCCACTGCTTCCATGTCTATACTTGTGAATGGCTCACCATTGCAACCGTTCAAGATGGAGAAGGGCTTGAGACAAGGTGACCCTCTTTCGCCGTATCTGTTTATTCTTGTCAGTGAAGCTCTCGTCCACATTCTAAAGAAGGCACACCACATGAACCTAATCCAAGCTGTTGATATCGGAAAGGCAAAGGTAAGTCTAAAACACCTCCAATTTGCTGATGATACCCTTATTTTTGCCCCAAAAAACCCTACATGTATTATCAATTACTTTAGAATACTAGATGTGTGTGCTTTAATGTCTGGCTTGACTCTTAACTATAGCAAATCTTGTTTTATATCCTGGAATCGAGAAGATCATGCCTGGGCAAAGGATATTGCAAGTGGGGTTGGTTGCCTCCATTCTTGCCTCCCATTTATATATCTTGGCTTTCCTCTTGGTGATCACATGAATAGATGTTCTGCGTGGAAGCCAGTGGTGAAAAAAATCGAGAGCAGACTCCAGTCATGGAAAGCAAAACTCCTATCCAGAGCTGGGAGATTGACCCTCATTAAAAGTGTGCTGAACAGCCTTCCAATCTACTACATGAGCATGTTCAAACTGCCGAAAGCCATTGCATTGAAGATAGTGAAACTTCAGAGAAGATTCTTCTGGGGAGGATCGAATAGTGCACACAAGGGATGCCCTTTAGTCAAATGGGAAGTTATACAGCTTCCGAAGGAGATGGGTGGTCTTGGAGTAGGGAACATTATGCACAAAAATCTTGTCCTACTGTTCAAATGGTGGTGGCGCTACTCAGAATCAGACAATACCCTATGGAAAAGGATCCTCCAATCGGTACATAATATCAAAAGCGCAAAATCATCGTCGGAGACATTCAGCACTGTTAGAAAAGGTACATGGGCCCAGTTGATCAACAATGAACATGACACATCCAGAATCAGAATGATCATTGAAGAAGGTATGATATTAAGAGTAGGAGACGGTAATTCAATCCTTTTTTGGCATGAAAAATGGTGTGACACAGGGATTCTAAAACACAACTTCCCAAGACTATTTTCAATTTCCTCCCAAAGGGGCTATTTCATAAATCAAATGGGGGAATGGAATGGAAACTCTTGGAGCTGGAACCTTCAATGGCGGCGACCGCTATTCGATTGGGAAAGCGAAGAAGTTCGTAGACTCAAAGACATTATTGCAGGTTTTGAGCCGAGCAGGGAGAGGAAAGATGGTGTCATGTGGAAGCATTCTGGTGATAGGCGCTACCCCACAAAGAGTATCATGGCGAAAGTATACGAAAATTGCTCCCCCTCTCTTCCAAAACACATCATCAACATTGTATGGCAAAAGTTCATTCCTCCAAGAGCAAAATTGACTGTATGGTTAGCAAACCTGGAGAAACTGAAGACAGGAGACTTCCTTGTAGGAAAGGGGATTATTACCCACCAGGATGCTTTATGCCCTTTCTGTAGTCTAGAAATAGAATCAAATTCTCACATTATTTTTACATGCAGATTTGCTTGGAGCACTTGGATGGAAATTCTAAAATGGTGGTCTTTATCTTCCGCCCTCCACTATCGATGTAATGTTTTTTGTGCTCAGTGGTTGGGCCTGCTAAAGGATAGAAAGTCGCGGGATTTCTGGAGCCTCATCCTTGGATGTGTTATATGGTCACTTTGGTTCGAAAGAAATCAAATCAAATTCAATCACAAGTCTCCAAATTTTTGCAATTTTGTGCAGTCCTTGAAGATCAGGATAGGAATCTGGGCAAAGAAGATGTTGGGGCTCAAAACTTTTGCTCCACAAAATGTTGTATATACTGTTGACTCCCTGGTGTTGCATTTGTAATTTCTTGTATTTTCTTTGTTTGTTGATGGTTTTGGAATGTACATGGTGTGAAAACGAATATCTATCAATTACGTGGAGCTCCCCAGCGAAGTTGTCAACATCTATGGTGTGTAAGGTGATTTTTGTCGCGTTCTTGTTAAGGTGGTGCTTAGTAGTTATGGTGTGTAAGGTGACATATAAGATTTTGCTGGTGCGGTACTTAACTTCCTTGCTTGCATAGCCCTACCCCTATGATGTTTTGGGGGGCCTGAACCTCGTCCCCTCTTCCAAATGGCTTTTTCCCCTCCCGGGGTTTTTTATGCCGGCTGGGGAGGTGTGTTCTGGGTCCAGTGGTGTTTTTTCATCCCTGATTTATATTATTTTCCAAATTCTCAAAAAAAAAAAAAATTATATATATATATATATATATATATATATATATATATATATATATATATATATATATATATATATACATATGTATATATATATATATATATATATACATATGTATATATATATATACATATATATATATATATATATATATATATATATATATATATATATATATATATATATATATATATATATATATATATATATATATGTATATATATATATATATATGTATATATATATATATATGTATATATATATATATATGTATATATATATATATATATATACATATATATACATATAGATATATACATATATATATATATATATATATATATATATATATATATATATATATATATATATATATATATATATATATATATATATATATATATATATATATATATATATATATATGTATATATGTATATATATATATATATATATATATATATATGTATATATATATATTTATATATATATATATATATATATATATATATATATATATATATATATGTATATATATATATATATATATATATGTATATATATATATATATATATGTGTGTGTGTGTGTGTGTGTGTGTGTGTGTGTGTGTGTGTGTGTGTGTGTGTGTGTGTGTGTGTGTGTGTGTGTATATATATATATGTATATGTATATATATATATGTATATATATATATGTATATATATATATATATATATATATATATATATATATATATATATATATATATATATATATATATATATATATATATATATATATATATTGATATATTATTAGTTGTATATTCCAAAAATTTGTATATATTTTGTTGTGTATATATGTTTAATTACTTTATCATAGCCTCTAAGCTTTCAGTTACGAATGATCGGAGTTTTGGCAATAAATCATACCGCCTGAAACATACATTGACTTGTAATTAATTATTCTAATGTCTCTAATGCAAATACAACAAATAACAACTCAAAAATTAGGAAAAAAATATTACATAGCTGTCCGCAGTTAATAACTGCGAACAGTGAAACAAGACAAATTAGTTGATGCGAACAACTATTTTGTCCTATTTGGTTGTTCGCAATTAGTAACTGCGAACAGGTCCAAACCTAAGGTTTGAGATTTTCACGCTTACTTTTGAAATAATTTTGAAACTTAAATTATTTGGTTCATTTTTTTAGTTTTTCACCTATTGATTTCAAATTTTCTTAAATATTTGGAGGAACTTATTTGGAGTGAATGGATATAGGAATATGGAGGTCCAATGTGTCAAAATTTCTCTCTGCTCGTTTAGTGTCACGATGCATTTTAAACCTGAACCATATATCCTTTAATATGTCTGAAAGATTCAGAACAAGAAGTAGACTAACGACTTTAAACAATCATTTAATCAATAAAAAAAGGTTATTAAAAGTTTAAACTTTTAAATAAAATGGTTTTATGATGAGACCATCTCACTAATTATATGGGTCCTTCTTATATTGACAGTCTCATACAAGCTAAGTTGTATTATTACGGGACAATACAATGTGGTTGTGCATGGGAACAATTATTTCATTTTCAATTATACATTTCAATTAGTATATTATAAATTATAATAATAAATTTGAGATTGGCAAATATTCTTTCATTTTAAAACCATAAATGAAAAACTTGAGAATGAACAATAATATCATTTTAATACCATGATGAAAATTACTCAAATTTAATTAGAAAATTTTAAAAATAAATAAAGAATAAAGTTATTAAAATTTCAGTGAAAATTAACCCGCGCACTAGATTAATATAATGTAAATATGCATGTAAAATTATATTATTGAATTATACATTTTCAACTCTTAATTTTCATCTTAATCATCTTTTTATTGAAAATAAAATTATAAAATATTAATAAGATTAGACACACAAATTTTCAAATGAGATGTCTTTATTGGATTGACCCAATGTAAATTTATAGTCTCAAAGTAATCTTATAATGTTATAAAAATCAGTTATATTTTTAAAGTGATCACTTGCAATCTTAAAGTGATATATTAGACAAATAGACTAATTATATTTGTTTTAATTTCATGTTGAGAAGGTCTTATACAAGACTTGCTGACTTAGACATGGAACAAATCTAATTTAGGGGTTTGAATCAATAAGTGATTACTTACAATCTTAAGATATGATCATGTAATTTTATTTAGGGGTTTGAATCTCATTCACCCCTCACTACAAGTGGTAATTAAATTAATATAGCATCATGTATGAAGTGAGCATGTGTTGCATCCAAACTTCTAGTTGAAATGTCTCTCATATAGGATCCCGTGATATATATTGTTGGAGCAAGTGCCAACTCTCATAGTAAAGGAGATGGTTTTGATCATATTATAGCTCATGCACTGTCTTGGACACTATAGAGTGATGTTGCGTGTGTAATGAAGAATGAAGAGATAAGATTTGGATCCTTTAATGAAGTGATTAAAGTTGATAATTTGGAATGCTTTGAACAAGACAAGAGAGTGCACAACATAGGGTTTGGCTTGTGGCTTGAACGAAGCAAGGCACAACAGGAACAATGCTCGAACAAGGCACGAGAAGACAACATGCAAAAGCTGCCATGATAAGGCCGCTTGTTCGAGCACTTACTCTGCTTGTCCAAGCTGTTCAAGCTAGGGCCCAAACGCAATTTCTGTTATGTGTGGGTTTGGCTTAAGGAGTAAGGCTGTTTGTCCTAAGGTTTCTCTAATAATGTGGGTTATATAAAGGCACAAATAGGCTTAGAGAATCAGTAGAGAGGCTAATACATTAGAAGAAACTAGGGTTAATACCATTAGATATCCTTCTTTCTTGTATTAGTGTATTTATGAGAGATCACAATTAAAGATGAGGTCTTTAACTCGAGAGATAGTTCTCCAAGGCGTGTGAGATTTATTCACTGATGTATGTTGATATATTAATGAAACTAAATAACTTTTGAGGGTGACGTATCTAAGATACATCAGAATCACTTGCATTTCATATTCATTATTTATCCAAAACCCTTGCATTTCATATATATATATATATATATATATATATATATATATATATATATATATATATATATATATATATATATATATATATATATATATATATATATATATATATATATATATATATATATATATATATATATATATATATATATATATATATATATATATATATATAGGGTCAAGTTCCAGTAAAAACCAAGCTTATAAAAGAATCGTGAGAACCAATCTCTCCGATAAAAATGTGTTACTTTTGGACAAGAAAATGTTACGTTTATTTTTTAAAAAATCTGTTACTTTTTTGCACAAAATTGTTACTTTCAGAAAAAAAAAAAATATAAGTATAAAGTAACACGTTTTTTCGAAAAGTAACACCTTTTTTATTAAAAAGTAACACCATTTTGTGAGTTTTTTTTTCAGAATTTTTTTGTTAAAGTAACACTTTTTTGTTTAAAAGTAACACCTTTTTAGTAAAAAAGTAACACTTTTTTATCAGACTGATTGGTTCTCACAGTTCACATATATGGATGATACTCACCTGAATTTCTTTCTATATATATATATATATATATATATATATATATATATATATATATATATATATATATATATATATATATATATATATGAAATGCAAGTGATTCTGATGTATCTTAGATACCTCACCCTCAAAAGTTATTTACTTTCATTAATTTATCAACATACATCAGTGAATAAACCTCACACGCCCTGGAGAACTATCTCTCGAGTTAAAGACCTCATCTTTAAATGTAATCTCAATAAGAAGGATTCACTAGTGGAAAAAAATTCATATGCTGTGGTTTTATCCCCATTATAAGCTGCAGTTTTGACTCGCAACACTTATGAGAGCAGCATATGACACAATATTATATGCCGCAGTTCAGAATCGCAGAAAATAGTCCCCTTTTATTTTTTTGAAAAAAGGGGACTATATGCTGCGGTTTTTCAAGAACCGCAGGCTTCAAGAATCGCAGGCAGTGTATAGTGCATATATATTTTTTTGTTTTTTTCATTTTATATTTATTCGCCAATAAATATTAAATACTATATACATAATAATTATTACACTAATAATATTTTAATATTTCCACAATCCTCACTAAATTTTTCTGATACAACTCCAAATCAATCTTTATTACTTAATTATGTATATAGTGGTGGATGATGAATTTTAATAACATATAATAATATATATTTTATAATAATTGTAATATACAAAGTACAAAAATCTATACTAATTACTCTACTACCTTAAGCAAAAATTCGGTTGAAACGCGTTGATCTAACTTGTCCTTTATTTTATCGATGTGTTGATGAATGTCAAGGAACGCATATCCAACACTGTAGTTAAAAAACACAAAATATGTGATAGAGGTTAGATTATTTACAAAACACAAATAAACACAATAAGACATAAACAATCGTACACAACCTGTATTAATTTGCAACCAAATTAATACAACACAATTTCAATACTAAATTAAAGATACAAAGACATTCTTGACAATAAAGAGGATATATTACTTACAAAACACAAATAAACTTATATTTGTGCAACATAATACTTACAAATTTGTAAACTTATACTTTTGCAAACCAAATTTATACTTATACTTCTTCATAATACACAAAAACAAACTTATACACAACATTCCAAGTTATAAATTTATACTTAGAAAATTATAAACTTATACTTACAATCGTACGCAACCTACTACAATTTGCAATCAAATACAACACAATTTCAATACTTTAAAATTTATACTTGTACTTCTTCATAACAATATGTATTACACTTTAAAATTCATACTTCTATAAACTTCTTCATACATAAACAAACAAACAAAAAAAAAAAAAAAAAAAAAAAAAAAAAAAACTTATACACAGCATTTCAAGTTATACACAACATTCCAAGTTATGAACTTATACTTTTAAATTTTAACTTATACATAAAAGCAAACTTAGAATTACACAATACTATATTTCTTCTATCATCATATATCCATCAACTTGTCAAATTACCAATATTTCAAGTTATAATCTTTACACAATCCATATAACAAATCAAAAAAATTAATCCATAAAAGCACCTCACATGAAACAACACTCAAATTTATCCATAAAACACAAACAAACATAGAATTACACAATACTAATAATTCTTCTAACATCATATATCCATCAAGTAGTCAATTACCAACATTCAAAGTTATAAACATATTCCAAGTTATAAACTTTAAACAACCCATATAACAAATCATAGAAAATTAATCCATAAAAGCACAAATATATCTTTAAAACTCAAATAAGTGAGATTGACAAAACAATATGCCTTAAAATTTAAAATTCATACTTATACACAAAAACAATCATTTAATCCACCAACACAAACAAATTTAAAATTAACAACATTCTTTAAAGCTTATGTATATTCTAATAACAAGATTCATTCAACCCTTTTTAACCCTAATAATAATACAACCCTAATAATATTACAACCCTAATTAATAAACTAATAATATAAACTAGAAAAAATGTAAAACTTTAATGGAAAAACAAAACTTATTAATACATGAATAGAATTTACCTTGGTATTTAAATGATGATGTTGTGCTCTACATTGTAACCTACAATGGAAAAACAAAAACAAAATTATATTAGTACACAGGATGAAGATGAACAAGATGAAGAAAAACAAAAACAAAATTAAAAAAATAAGCCCTAATTCGTGGTTTTGAAGATGAGATTGCAACGGGTTAGCAAGGTGAGATTTCAATGGGTTTTCGTGGATTAGAAAAAGAACAAGAAAGAATAAGAAGAACAAGAACAAGCAAATTTCGTACGTTAGCAAAATGAAAATTTTCAAGGTCTTGAAGGTTGAAGAACAAGGCCTTAAAGGTTGAAGATAAAGGTTTTCGTGGGTTCCGTAGGTTGAAGATCAAATGAAAATGAAAATTTTAGAGGGTTTTTTACTCTACATAAGGGTGTGATTTTGAAAAAAAAAATATAATAGTATATGCTACGGTTCTTCATATACTATATATTTTTCTTTTTCGTACTACTTGTATGTTGCGTCTTTAGAAAACCGTAGCATATTTGACGCAACATGTAAGCTTTTTTCCACTAGTGATTTTAAAATGAGAAGAATGAGAAGGATTTTTTGTTAGTTACTTTGTATACAAAAAACAATACTATGTTATAAATTTAGAACATTATTCAGACTTATGACATAGTATATTTTTGGCTCGGTTGTAAATTTTTTAAGATTGTAAATTTAGAAGGATTTTAAGATTGTAAATTTTACAATTAAGTGTTTTTGGCTCGATCGTGACCTTAAATTTTTTTATCCTATTCAAATCAAGGGTGTAGAATGTTTCTTATCCTTCTCATTTTGAACACCCATCTTATTGTATCCATCCTCTCTCTCTCTATCTATCTATCTTATATATATATATATATATATATATACATATATATATATATATATATATATATATATATATATATATATATATATATATATATATGTTGGGGCTACGGCAATATGCATAGTTTGAGTTGATTCCTGGATAACTACCCTTATATTCCCTCCTATTCACCACAAGTGTCATTTGTTTTTATTGGACACTATTCATCTCTTACGTTTAATTTTTATTTTATTAGTAATCTATAAGTTAAAACATAGTCATGTGGGTTCTTGTTTGATTCGTCTCAATGCAAAGATTATTAATATCAATGTTCCATAATTTTTAATTATGTACAATTAGAGATATTAAGAATTAAATACGTGTATTAGATAGAGTGGATAAAGCTAAGAGGGAGTATTTAAAATTATTTATATAATAATGCATATTCTTAAGTGCGTACAATATTATGAAGCCAGCTATATAAACTAAAATAAAGTGTCATGAGAAATCACTGCTGACTTCATCAATGAGTGCTCTAATATTCATTGTCTTTGGTCCTTTCCTTCCCAAGTGCAAGCAAAAGAAGGAAGATTGTGCTAACGTTGTGATGACTAATGTAAACTATTATCACATCTTAAATCATGTGTTGTATAGTTCAAATACATTTTATTTATTTTTATAAAAACTCCCCACTCATTGTTTCTTCAACATATTATAAATAATACCATATTTTATTTTGTTCCACATTATTTGTTGTAATAACATTTTTTGATATGATCTCTTTAATAACATTCCACTAATATGTATAATTTTTTTTCTATATCCAAAACAAAAACTTAAAATTGCTCCTCTAAAAAACATAATCTATAAACAAAAGTATCTCACTAAAATACCTTTTCACCTCTTTTCTTTGATTTCTGAAAGCTTCGTAATTAAGTAATATACGCTGAGGACATTAAA
Organism: Amaranthus tricolor; assembly: GCF_026212465.1. Taxonomy (NCBI): domain Eukaryota; kingdom Viridiplantae; phylum Streptophyta; class Magnoliopsida; order Caryophyllales; family Amaranthaceae; genus Amaranthus; species Amaranthus tricolor. The sequence continues at coordinate 23,373,121 of NC_080049.1, forward strand.
GTATTGTAGCCTTGTAGGGAGGATTAAAAAAACGAGGACACAATATTGCAACAATATGAAATTATCTTTAATTATTAAAACTTGTGTAATCTAAAATGAATTGCAAATGGATGTTTAGTTTTTAATTCCTTAAACTATAATTATATTGTTTAAATTTTTAATTTTGATGTACGTAATAGTAGTATATAAGAATTTCCCATAACCATCGTCTTAACTAAGTCTACCAATATAATGTTGCGTCCAATAATCTCCATTGTAGGAACTAATTGAAAGCCAAAGTATGAGGGTTTTTTTGTTACTAAAAATAATATGTTATAGTCTTTTAATTAGATTTTTTTTCTTTTGATTTTTATCTTTTTCTGTAGATCGGATAGTAATTATAAGAATAAGACGAATATATATATATATATATATATATATATATATATATATATATATATATATATATATATATATATATATATATATATATATATATTAAAGAGAATCAAATCTAATCAATTAGCTACGTTGGAGAATATTGTTTTCTCATGAATAATATGACTTTATTCTTGTTGTCGTCATTATTATAATTAAATTCATTGTATACCACCCATAAAAACTATGAGTGAAGTTTAAAAAGAAAAAAAAGAGACAACCTATATTCATAAATGAAAATGGGATCAAAGAGTTTGGCTAATTCTTCCTCCCGACCGTCGGCCAAACCTATATAGTATAATATGTTAAAAGCATGTAGTCACTCACATTTGAATGAGCCAAAGAAAATGAGGAATTAGGATTGGAAAATAATGCGCATGATAATACCTACCAAATTCATGACAAAAAATTGTAGATAATGTTTGTCACATCTTGGTTTTAGGCTTTCTCCTTCATTTTCTTCAGTCTTACACATGCAAGCATGTACTCTATATATCTCACCATATTTTACTCAATTTTTTTTAGTTTATCATAGTAAATTTATATAATTTTTATTTTTAATTATGATTTGCACTCTTTTTTTAATTCTCATCCACTCATTTAATTTATATTTTCATCTCATTTATACGTGTCTTCTAATTTTTAATGAAATACTATTTTACCCAACTTTCTTAATTTTCTTCTTAGCTGATATTTTGGGTAAAATTAGTGGGATGGAGAAATTAGTGTTAATATCCCCTTGATGTTGAAAAGTCTATAAATGTCACGTCTCTAAAATCTTTGTTTATAGCACACGTATGTGTATAAACAACATGATATTCTTATTTATTTGATTATTGTTATTATAATTATTATATTACCACTAATTCACTATCATCATTAGCCAAGAACTTTTCAATATGATTTTTAGATTTGTTCTACTGCTTTTATTAGTGTGATTATACTTCGGTACACTATAATAAATTAATTTTTCGCAACATACAATTATTAAAAATATATTACTGATTTATATTCTTATTATAATAATTATTAGTTTTTATTTTAAGTTTTACTATAAAGTGATTTAGTGATACATTATTTGGCTTTAGTGACATATGTAATTGTTTTGGTTCATATGTAATTATTACTATGTCTATAGTGGCATTTATGAAAAATATTACTAGATCCTATGTTGCGAAAGCTTAAGTGTGATATTTTTTATTATGCTGCTAAAGAGTCTAATAAATGTCGCAAAATGTACTATATATACCATTAGAAATTTAAAGTCATGACATTTAAATTAAATGACACTAAATATATCTCACTAAAAGTATTAAAAGTATATTATGTTGCAGTGACATTTTTATGCACTCTGGTCCATTAATTAAATTCTTAGTATCTCTAATTACATATAATAAAAAATTATAAAATTTAATATTAATATCATTATATTTAGATTATTCAAATAAAATCTCACTTGATTATATTTTAACTTAGATTAAAAAAAATAACCACAAATTAAAAATGATGAATGAATATTATATTATTTTATAATTGTTGTAAGTAATTTGGAAGGAATAATTATAAAACAACATTAATTGCAATCTTCTTTTGAATAGTTGTTAATTCCAAAGGAAAGTAGCTTTCGCAATCAAAATATAAGCTTGACCTAAAAAGATCCTCAAAAGTTTCCACTGCACTATCCCCGATGTTAGATTAGTGATGAATAAAATTTGGTTTTAATCGTAAAATAAATTAGATCAAATTATTTTTTAATATTTAGTCCGGTCAAAATGGTTTGGTTTAATTTTTTCAAAAATAAGATTTCTGGTTTGATTTTGATTTTTAAATTTTTAAAACAAATCAAATCGGAAAACTGTACTATGATCAAAAAACATATTTTTTTAATTTTATAAGTAGATCACTACCTAAATATTTCGCAAAGTAGTTTTTTTGTTAATGTTGATTAAGCTTTTGTCTACTCTTGCTTCTCTTAAGAGAGATGTGTGTCTCACATGTCCTTTAGCAAAGTTTACTAAACTCTCATTAAATCAGCCAATCTAGAGCTAAGTCTTCTTTCGATCTTATTTACATAGATTTATGGGGAGCATATAGAGTTCCATGTAGAGGGAATTTTTAGTATATTTTAATTATAATGGATGACTATTCGAGAACTAGCGGGTTTATTTACTTCGTCAAAAAGAAATTTTTTTATTATTATTCAAAATTTTGTTAATAGTATCTACTCCATTTCAAAAAAAGTTCAAAATTATTTGGTTAGGATAATGCATTAGAATTTAGTGATCACAAATGCACACCTTTTTTCATCAACATGGCATTATACATCAAACTTGTTGTGTTAATAGGTTGTAAAAAAATGGTTGAATGGATTAATGCCATAAATGACGAACTAGATTCCTTAGAAGCCAATCATACTTGGTGCATCACAACTCTTCCTCCCAATAAGAGAGTCATATATAGGGTGTAAGTAGGTGCATAAAACCAAATATAATGTAGATGTCCATCATTAATGGTTTCGAGAAGATTATGACCAAACCTCTACACCTGTTGCAAAAATGGTCACTATTAGGTCCTTACTCACTGTAGCAGCTCTCAAAGGTCAGATAGTTAATCAAATGAATGTTAAAAATGCTTTTTTACATTGACATTTAGAAAAAACTATTTTTATGTGATGTGCAAATTTTATTTAACCGCAAGCGTATGGTGTACGTATATATGCGGGTCGAACGCAATGAAGTTGGGATAAGAAATTTGCTAATTTCTACTAATTATATTGCTTAAGGAGAAAATGATTGGTTGATTTATAACTAATATACTAAGAATGCAATAAGAACTGGGGTTGAAACTATATGATTAAAAGATCTAGAGTGTGGGGAATCCCCTAAATTCTTGTATGATCAAACTCTTAATAGTGTCAAAAAAAATGTCGGATTAATTATGTGATTAAATATGATCTTGATAATCTCAAACTATCGTTCTATTGATTAACTATCAGATTTAGACCCTATTAATTTAATTCTCACATGTTAGTTTTATTGAACGAATTAATAAGAATTTAACTAAAGTTTTACCCTAAAGTAAAGTTGATCATAATCTCCCATGCTAGGTTTATTGATAAGTCCAACAAAGCATATTTAATTTAGCGTTATTAGCACAATTTAATCACTTTAATCCTAATTTCATAGACACTTTCAATAATCAAATCATACTTGAATTGTAGGTTCAAACCCGAACCCTAAAAAATGGATCTACTCAGTATTCATGGTGGAGGTAAAAAACAAAAACCTTAAGATGAAACTAAAGATGAATAAATGCGATAATAATGAGAGTTGCAAGAGAAGCAAAAATTAAACAATGAGAAACACTATTGATAAGCCACGAGACAAAACTATAAAGAACAATAATACTTTAATTAAAAGATGATTAATGGAAGACAATTAAAGTTATTAATGAGGGATTGCGCTTAATACAAGAAAATTAAATACAAAGTAAATTTAAATGCTAAAGGAGACCTATAATGTTCAAAGAAAGATTAATGAAAAGCTTAATAAAAAAACCAAATTGAAAGATGAAATAAAAGAAAAGAGTAATGAAAAAAAGAGTAAAAGGAAGTAAAAGAGGAGGAACCCTAATCATGAGGGTTTTAGAGTTATTTATACTAATTAAGAAATTAACCTAAAAATTTAAGAAAAAATTGGATGAAAAACGTCACAAAAACTAATCCTTGCTGAAATGACCTGCCGCAGAGTCGGCTGCCACTAAGGGGCAACTACCGCCGACTCGGCTTTAATTTTTGAAAAATCATGTTTGTGTCAACACTCAACAACAACTCGACGGTTACCCTTTCTTCCCTTAAGCCGAGTCGGTTTTTGTCGCTGAAAATTAAGTCTCTTTTCTTTGATTGTCGTCGGCTCGTCTTGGCCCATAACTCCACCTCAGCTGATTTTATTCACTTTGCAAACTTGATCTTTAGCTCTTTCCCTTGATTTTATTCACATGGACTGACATTTTCAACAGTTGATTCTTTTCTTGACATCCTACACACATTAGTCATATAATTCACAAAAATAACTCAAATTTGTCATGATTAATTCACTTAGTCACGAATTGGCCACGAAATACCAATTTGAGCAAAAAAGCTTAAAACAACACTAAATCACTGCTAAACGTCCGAAAAGGGGCATAAAAATAACCACAATAAGTGCAAATAATTGCATGACACTTCCACCTGGATATTTTGAACAAGGATCTAGAATGCACGTTTTATCTCAAGGGGAGTATCCTAAACCTTCTACTCTTGTATGCAAACTTTCAAAGTCCCTTTACGATCTTAAGAAATCTCTGCAACAATGGTTTTAAAAATTATGCATTGCTTTGCAATCTAGTGCTTTTATTCAATATAAATATGATAATTCTCTGTTTACTAAGACCACATCCATTAATAATATTTTTTTTTTTAGTTTATGTAGATGACCTTATTGTACCTAGAAATAATGCTCTTCTTATGCAAGGAACAAAAGAATTTCTTAACTCTTAGTTTCATATAAAGGAAGGTTCGTATTGGGTATTGAAATTGATCACACTTCAAGCAATTTCTTCTTATCACAGAGGAAATATATTCTAGATTTACTCAATGAGCTAGTTGGTCTACTTCAATGCAACATTGAAACTTCCTATGGACACTTGGCATTAAAACTCTTAGTCCTACATCATTATATGTGATAATCAAGCTACTCTTTCTGTAATAACTAATCTGTTCATCATAAATGAATTAAGATATGGGTATTGATTGTCACTTCATAAGGGATCAAGTTAAAGCTAGTTGTATAATACCAACATACATTTCTTCACATAATCAAGTTGTTGATGTTCTTAATTACTAAGGTTTTCCCCATCTCTCACCATGATTCTCTCTTACAGAAACATGGAATTCATCCCTCCTCTAAGTTTGAGGGGAGGGTTGAAGAGAGTAATTGTTCACATAAATTTCTCTCAAATAGTGAGTTATCGCATATGCACGGTGTTGTAGCACATGCGGGTCGAACATAAGAAATGGAATGCGAGAATGAGGCCTCTTTAGATATTGGGATAACATGAGGTATGGGTTGACGATGGTTTAAAGTATGATTGTAACTAGCAAAAACAACAAAGAAAGAAAACACCAAGGTAAGGCTAACTCACATGCAAAGGATTTCATGTGGCATATTAAAGGTCTACTTCGATTTAATTGTAAAGGCGTGGATTTAGATATGGAGTGAGAACTGATCCTAGATCGGGCTTAGGATCGCCTTCGAGAATCCAGTTCCCCACACTCTTGTGAGCGAGAAAGAGATCCACGAGCAACAAATATCCAACAACCTGTCAATCATTCCCTATTCTCATAGGAGAAAGGTAAAACTCCTGATATGTGGGGTTAGCGTAAGATTCAACTCTCGTTGATCCCTTGCCTTGAACTCCAATCATTAAGAATAGGTCGGATCTCCCAGAAATCCAACTCTCATTGGTGTTTGGAGGGAAACCTAAGTGACCTCTACACAATAAACAGAGTAACCCACTTCTCAGGTTCACAATCAAACCAACATCAACCATTAACTACTAAATCACTCCATATGCAAAGGTTAGGTCAACCCTAAACCCTAAAAGACTACTTACTACTCATACTATCCATATATTTAGAAAAAACAACAAATCCTAACATGATGATCAAGTTACTGAAATTAAGCAAAAACAGAGTATAACTCAAAAATTGTGAACATCACAAAGGAATAATATAATTAAAGAAAGAAAGATTACACCTACAAAGTTTGGAGTGATTAATAATCAAAGATATAAAAATTAGAAATTGCAATAGCTTCAACTCTCAACAATGGAGGTTTAAACGAACATAAGCCCAGAAATAGTGAGACAATTTACTTGAATGAATCAAAATCAGAAAAGGACTTTGACTACAAATGAATTGAAATACTAAAAGATTAAATCTAGGGTTCTTTTAGACTAATGAAGAACAAAATAAAAAGTTGGAAATAAATACAATCTAGAATAGGTTAAGCAAAAACTATACTATGGTAAGCCATGCTAGGGCTTCATTTCATTGGAGATGTTTGGTTCAATTAAATTTCATCAGTAAAGGACTTTGATTACAATTTTGATATAGATTAATAGTAAATCTGTAGTAAAATCACAAAAATTAAGGAGGTAGTCCTCAATATAAATTTACTAAATTTGTGTTGACTTTTTTTTTTTACATAATTTACAGTTACTAGTATATAACAAAAATTATAGTCAAGTAAACTCTTATTAAATTTATTTCAACACATAGTTTCATAGTATAAATATTCTATAAATATATTTTATATTCAAGACATTCATGATTAAAATTAGGCATTAAAGAACCAAAACAAATAGTGGATATCTTGATAAAATAATAAAATATGTGTAACAAAATAGAAAATACTATTGTCTAGCTAGATAGTTAAACTCATAATTTATAATAAAACATGGTTTTGAATACAACTCAAAAGTAGCAAAATATGATTAGGTAAAGCCCCACCAACAGACAACAACGATAAAGTATGATTTTTGTCCTCTAATTCTTTATTCCATTGAACAAAAAGCATAAATAAAACAGATTTTTGACAGAAGAGATGTATTATATCCTTTTATCTTGACACTTGAGAGTTGAGGGAGGCTATTGCAAAAAAGGGAGAGATAAATCTGCTCCATAATCACGCTTATGTGCACATGCTTGGAGTATGATGCTATTTATTCACCCAAAAATTAAAAGTTGTTAATTTGGACTTTTTTTATAGCCATAATTACGATATCAATATATTTAAAAGGAAATATTGTAAAAAATAAACTGAATTTTATTCGATCCGCTAAAAATAAACTTAGCTATTTATTTATAAATAAATTCATCTATTTGGTATAATTGCTGAAAATATACTCAATTATTACTTATTATAATTTTTGATTTACCAAAAAGTTTTGAAGATGGTTAAAAATAATAGATTGGTTTATTTTTAACAAACATGCCTAAAAAGTGGATTTATTTAAAAGCAAGGGAAGTTTTCTAATCAACATCTGGTAACTCTGAACTTTCGGCTTTTCCATGTGGTGGAAAAACTTTTTTTTAAATCTACATAGTGAGTTTGACCTTCCAATTTTTCCACGTGGTAGACCAAAGGGAAGTTTTTTTTGTTAATTTGACGCTATTTTTACCCAATGTAATGACATTTTTTTTAAAAATAAGTGTAATTGACAATATATTTCGAAATTCAGTCAAAAAAATACTTAATTTAACCAAAAACTTAACATTTTATCTACCGCATGGAAAAGTTGAATGTTCAAGGTCACCATGTGAATTTAAAAAAAAAATTTGTGGAAAAAGCAAAAACTCAGGATAACCACGTGAAATTTCCCTATAATATGTGAGTTTATCTGCAACATATTAGGTAAAGATTGATTTTTTATTAACAATTTACCCTATTTAAGAAGGAAAATAATAATTTTAAGGAAAAATTCAGAATAATTCAACCTTTGTCCGATTTTCCTACAATAATCCCAACTTCTGATTAACCATGAATAATACAAACTAAAAGATGTATTTTCTCTAGCATCCAAGCAGGTAAATGAACCTACTATTGTAGGTAATTTGAAAAAAAAAAAATAAATCAGCCCCCTTCCCTACTACCACCAAACTTTGTCCGAGTTTTGTTCTTCCAATGGACTGTTAGTAGCAACTCATTTGCAGTTCTGGTGTCTGTTGTTCTTGGTTTTCTTTTACAGTGGTCCAGAGCTTTAGCACTTGGGGCAACATCAGCAAAACCTCACGTTGTTTTGGGACAATTCTGCTAGGAGGGTACCCATTGTTCAATTTAGATCCAAGACCAATGAGTCTTTGCAGTTACAACATTGGTTGGCATGTGAGTTTATACACACTTAGTGTGAATGAATCGTCCGAATGAGTAATGAAGCAGAATCCGATCCAAATCAGCCCGTAAAAGCAATGCTAAGGATTATGCTAGTGTGATGAGCATCTCAAGTACTAAATAATGAGATAGGATTGCTATTTGTTGTACAAAACTTAGCATAAAGAATTATGAGTTTATTAGACTAGTCATTGAAGGTTAATTTCAAAAAATAAATAAATAAATAAAACTTTAACCTCCACTCTTACTTAATGGATTCTACTAATTTTTCCCTTTGATAGATATGGTGGGGAACGGACTTGGCATTTAGGGTATTTGGCGGCGCAGGAGAAGGGTGGCTGATGTGGAGTGGTGGGCCTGGTGGCAGGGATGGGAGAGTAGGAGTGTGGCATTGGTGGAGCAAATGAGTTTTGGATTTTTCTTTTTATTTTATTTTATTTTTTCCTAAATGACCTATTTAATAAGTTCTAGGTAATCTCAGATTATAGTCGCATTTGATTGTTGAATATTATTTATTTATAAGTTAAATCATAATTAAGTGGGATCTTATTTGATTCGTCTTAATGTAAATTTTATTAATTTTAACTTTTTATAATTTTTACTCAAGCATATTTAGAGTTATTTAACATTAAAATAAAGTATTGAAAAATATGTCAAAACCAAATTAGACAATAAAAAGGAAATATAAGTTTTGCAGATTTGGTTAATTTTTTGCCTAAATCCCAAAAGTTATCAAAAGCGTATAAATTGTGCATATATATTTACCAAAAATTAATGTAAATAGTGCGTATAATATTTTACCAAAAATTAATGTCAATAATGAGTAAAGTGCAGATGAGATATATGAGTAGTGAGTATATATTCATGAAAATGAAGTGGGGAGTATTTAATAGGAGAAATAGCATCATTCCTAATCACGGAAATTGCTCGCTATCAGGCCATCTTTGAATTAATACTTCCCTTTTATCAAAATAATATTCAAACTTCACTGCCAACTCATGCGACTTCTTCGTTGACAACTCCACCAAGTCTGTCCCGCACCCACTCAAATCTTCCCACTAAATTTGTGATTTTTCCATTCTCAAGTTTTTATGTGAAAACTTAACTTCACAACATTTTTCCGCTCCTGATTTGCTGATTTTTTTTCCTCACTTTTTAATTGTAATTGCAAAATTGTTTGACATTTCTTTAAAATCCTCAAAATACTTAATTACTGTAAAAATTATTAATTTTACACTCAACAACAATTTTATTTAAATTTAAAATTTCAGAACAATGAATTTTCATCATGTAAACGACACGTTAAAGTAATTCTTAATCGAATTATTCGTATTTACAATTTTTTTAAAAAAATCTGAAACAAGGGGAAGTCGTACAAAATATAAGACCTCAAGGTAGGACAGGTTTGTGTGCATACAAACTAGTCTAGTACCTCAAGCAATGTTGATACCCCATATGAGAGCCTATTGGAAGATTTAGGGCCTCGAACTAGGAGACATAAACAGACATTTACCCCGAATTAGGTGATTAGTATACCCAGCCTGGTGGACCTATAAATTGTAGGCTTTTACCAAGCTATGGAAGACATATAGCTAGGCCAATTGGCGCATACAACTACTAACACTACTGTCCCGTTTCACAGAGATAACACATCAGGATCTCCAATCGGCAAAAATTTTTATGGATCAAGTCAAAGGTTTCTTTATCGAATGGCAACTTTCTAAAAGTCTTAGAGGTAAAGACTTACTGTAGAATGATATTTCTTTTGTAAGATGCACGAGTGAAATGTAAACAAATAGTAATAGTTATCTCTTTCGCTCAATCATGCAATTCACCTATTGTTTAAAATTCCTATTAGTAAAAAATCTCTTTAAATAAAGTGCTTTGTGACCCACCGAAATCATCCAAGTTATCCTGCATATATTTTAAATAAAGTTATTTAAATTATAAAAAAATAAATTTATTTTTAAACAAATTTAAATGTGCAACTTGCAAATATTTATTTTTTATATTATTTTAAAAAATACGAAAATTAGGTAAAAACTTGAATCGACGCTTATCTCGTCTTTTTTGAGGTTAAATTTATCATTTATACTGTTCCAATGTTAAATTTGAATTGATAAAGATTATTTTTAATAGAAATCAGAGAGAAGACAAAAAGAAATGAATAAGAAAAAATATATCCGATATATCTGACCCTAAAACCTAATTGACCATCAAATAAATAGTTGAGATAGAGGGATATAAGAAAGTATTTGGTTCATTTTGGATTGCAAACTAAAAAGAACCAATTACTCATTACTCAAAGGTAATACTCCAATTTTAAATAAATATACAAATACTTGTCCTTGAAAAAGTGGTAAATAATTTAAAACATGTTTGACACAATTACCCTCAAAATTCCATTCACGGGCATATTTATTTTCAATTTTCATGCTCTCAATCTCAGGTCCTGTTTCTTCCAGAACAACCACTTATTAATTATTATTACAGATTACAGACACATCCCCCACCTCTCTCACTCCTTTTCCCCCCCTTTCATTTCAATCACTCGCAAAATCATCCCAAACTTCCTCAAAACAAAATCAAATAATATTCCCAAAATAATCTGAATCTCAATTTCACCTTCAACCTGGCTAATCTCCATGAAAAAGCACCATCACAAAACCTCCATTTCCACCATCTTCATCTTCTTCCTTCTCCTCCATTTGCAACCCACAATTTCAGATCCGAATGATGAAGCTTGTTTAACTCAGCTCTACGCTTCCTTCCAAGACCCCAATCAAAGTTTGAAAAACTGGACTCAATCCAACTTCGCTAATCCATGTAATGGTTTCGATTCCCATCTTCAAGGTGCCACGTGTAACAACGGTCGTATTTACCGTCTTTCTCTCTCATCCCTGAAACTTCGAGGTACTATCTCTCCTTCACTCTCTAAATGCAATAATCTTCAGACACTCGACCTTTCTTCAAACCAACTTTCAGGTGAGATCCCTTCTGAGTTAAAAGACCTATCTAACCTCGCTGTTCTTAATCTTTCCGGTAACCGATTAACCGGTCAGATCCCACCTTCACTTTACCTTTGTGCTTACCTTAATGTCATTGACTTACATGGAAACCAGTTAGTGGGTCCCATCCCACAACAACTGGGTCTACTCGTACGACTCAGTACTTTTGATGTTTCGTATAATAAATTATCGGGGATGATTCCGCCGTCGATTGGGAATCGCAGTGGGAATTTACCCAGGTTTAATGCGACGTCGTTTCAAGGGAATAAGGAATTGTATGGGTACCCTCTTGAACCGTACAAAAGTAAAGGATTGACTGTAATGGCGATTGTCGGAATCGGGCTTGGAAGTGGGCTATTGAGTTTGATTGTTAGTTTTACTATTGTTTGTATTTGGTTGAAGATTTCTGAACAAAAAATGGCTGCTGCGGAAGAAGGCAAGATTAGTCAGCTTATGCCTGATTATTGATTTTTTAATTTTATTTTTTTTGTAATTTAATTATATTATATGGAAAATTGTTTTTAAAAAGTATAGATTAGCTAGAAAACAATTTTTCCAGTTATGGTTAGTAATTTAATTTTATTGATCTTAATATTGAGAGGGAGAGGGATTATTATGTTGGGTGATTTGATATTGACCTGTTTTTGTTGGGTATCTTCTTTTTGGTGTATTTTTGTATTTTTAAATTTTAGGAAATGGACAATGTACATAGAAAAGAATTTAACATTCAGAGAATCTTGTATTTTGAGTATATTCGAGTTTATGTTCAATGGTTCGCTTTTGCTGAATTATGGTGTTTGCAAAATTATTTGAATGACAATGGTTTTATTTGGATAATTGAAAGAGTTTAGAGTTAACTTTACTCATAAATATTAAATAACTTCAATACATATAAAAATTGAAGTATTTATGTGGATACAACGATCTAAATAACATTTTATTTGATTATATTATATTTTTTTTAGATATTAGTTGATTGGTAATATATAAATATGCTTAAATGATGAATAATGTGCATAATAATTAACAAATATTTTAAGAGAATAAGTATGTTATTCATTTTATTATATTTGCTTTATTTGACTTTTTATGTTGATATTAGTTATTTGTTGTTTATAATATTTATATTTTCAATTATATATAGCTAAAAATTATAAATAATACTCCCTCCTATTCAGCTGAACTGTCCCATTTGACTTTTCACACTTGCCGAGGCAACATTTTAACTCTTAATATCTCAAATTATGCTTAATTAAAAATTATAAAAAGTTGATATTAATAATCCTTGTATTGAGACAAATCAAACAAGATCCCATATGACTATGTTTTAACTTATAGATTAAGAGTAAAATACAAATTAAGAGTGATAAGTGAATAGTGCCAAAAAAAATGGGACAATTCAGCTGAATAGGAGGTAGTATCATTAAACCATGCGGTCAGTATGGGTGAAAATTTGGTTTTTAGTTTGGATTTGATATAAATCCAAATCAAATCGAATAAAATTCGGTTTTGATATTTTCAGTCCAAATCCAAATCATAATATTTATAATCCAAATTGAATCAAACCGAATTTTATAATACCAATCCAAATTGAACCTAATAGACCGAATTGCATCGATTTGTATATTTTGCACTGAAAATCAAATTTGCATGTATTGTTTCAAAATTATTATTTCTAATGCTCCTAGATAGATATTAATAATTTTAGGGTTTCTAATATGAACAAGTAAAAAAATTTTAACAAAAATCTAAAAAATAAGGGCAAAAATTCAAACAAATCAAATGGAAGATATAATATGCCTTTAACATTTCGATTGTTTCGGTTTTTTGGTTTTGTTGGACCCTAGTCCGAGTCTAAACCGAACACTGAATTATAATTAAAATTCAGTCCAAATCAAACCAAATTTAAAATATAGTCAAATAAAATTACTTTTTCGATTTTTGTTTGATTTGATATTCGGTTTTTCACCAAATTACTTGCACCCCTAGCGATTAGAGGATCGAATAAGATCCTGCGTAACTATTTTATATTTTATTTATACAATAGCCAAAATATATAAAATAAATTTGAATAATAAATAGTATCTAACTAAATAAATATTTCATAATGAAAAAAAAAATTTAGGAATGTCAATTTTTAGTTAATTGTTTTTTGACATAATTAATTTTAGAAGTTTAAGTACACATAAGTCATAACCACAAGTCCACAACGTGGAGGGGTAAATTATTAGCGTCTGACAGTTAATTTTTCTTTTTTTTTTTTTGAAATGGTCTGACAGTTAATTTAATTAGCAGTATAATTATGTAATTTTGGGAATAATAAATATTTTCAAATATCAAGCCAATGGACATTCAGCAAATGTTGTTTGATCGTCTGTGTTTGCCTTTTGTTTTCTTCCGTACACAAGTTACAAACTTACAACTCTACTCATTTCTCCTGCTGCGATTGATAGCAGTTTTTTGACAATACAATTTTAATCTTTGGTTTAATATTCAAAAAAAAATTAAATAGAATAAAAATCAAAAGTACAATTTTATTTTCTATTTACTATCACCTCCTATTGTAATTAAATTTCTATCATTTGATTTTTTTTTTGGCCTGAAAGAAATCAATTTTGACATTAAAATAATTAATTTCTACATCCAAGTTTATAACCTTAAATGGATGAATTATTTTGAAGTCTTCAATTTCGATGTTAAAGTAATCAATTAAAACCTTAAAGTGATTAATTATATATAAAATAATTAATTAAAAGTTCAATTATAATTTTTAAAAGAAATCAACAAAAAAATTTCAATTTTGATCTAAAATTAATCAATTTTGACATTAAAGTGATCAATTTTTACATACAAGATTATAACATTAAATGGGACAATTATTTTAAAGTCTTCGATTTTGATGTTAAAGTGATTAATTAAGACCTTAAAGTGATCAATAATATATAAAGTGACTATTAATTGATCAGTTATAACTTACAAAAATTTTAACTTTAAATTGATCAATTACTGATCGCGTATTGTAAAAAACTATAATTTAATCGATTGAGCTATTGGTCTTAAAATGAAACGGGCGCTCGCAAGACTTGCTGGCATAGTTATTAGAATCCTAATTCTGATCTACGTTCTACAATCCTACGATCCAAAAACAGGCAATCGAACCGAATCGTAGGTAGGATCTTAATGTTGGTAGAATTGTACAATCCTACTCAAGAATTTAGTTGGTAGGATCATAACACGATTTTACAATCGTAGATCCAACTATCCGATCCTACAATGGTAGTTTTAATTGTAAAATATTTTCATATAATTCATATTACACTTATGTAAAAATAAATATATTGAAAATAATTATATTAATACCACTGTAAAATTCAAGTTTTTCTTAATTCGCATTTTAAAAATGATAATTAAAAGTATTCTTCTTCAAAACTTAATAGATGAACTTAATGGATGAAGGAAAATAATTTTTTACTTAAAATGAACAAATATATTTGATAATCACTAATCCAAAGCACATTAATGCATATTTGTATGATCACACGATTCCATAATCCGATTCTACAGATTTTGATCATGCCCCCTCAACTATCCTAGATAAAATTCTGATCCTAACAACCTTGCTTGCTGGACTGGTTTTGTGTTTTCGCTTAGCTGTGGGTAGGGGTAGCAACAAGTTGGATTTAGACGGGTCCATATCAACCCTTTTTTTAAAAGGAGGATCTAGATCCAAATCCTGATCTGTAGGTCCAAATTCCCAGGATCTAGATTCAATTCTACGGATCTAGGTTTGAGTCTAAATCCAAAATGAATTTAAGCTTATTTTTGAGAATTTGATTGAAGTTTAATTAATATTTTGGAAATAAAGTTATACACTTTAATTAATGATAAAAAATTATAAAACTATTGATTAAAATCCAAAACATATCTAACAATATTATACAAATTACAAATATTCATAAAATATCCAAGTAATCTAGCTCCAAAATTGCCTTGCAAACAAAAGTTTTAATGTAGTACTCCCTCCAATTTACACATAATGTCTCATATTGGTTTAATATAAATATTAAGAAATGGTATGGATCATTCTAAATAGTAGATGAAATTTGATTTTAAGGGTATATTGGTAAAAAAATAGATATTTATTGAATTAAAGTGAATTTTAAGGGTAAATTGGTAAAAAAATAGGTATTATAAATAAAAATGAGACATTTGAGATTAACTTACTAAAAACCAAAAAAAAAAACATTGAAGAGTGTACTAACATCCAAAATTTTGTAAAGAAGAAAATCTATTTGAAAATAGTGTGTTGTAGTAAATAGCAAAGTAGTCCGACTACTTTTATCCATGTAATATTAGGATCTTCTTAATCACTTGTCTCTATTCAAAATTAAGATTTTGACACCTAATTTTGAACAATAAATAAAGTCTCAAAAATTTTCTTATTTTTCTCCATTAAGCAATTCTAACCATTAGATTAAGTAATGGACTCCATTACATTTGCTGCTTGTTTGATAATCGGTATTAAATATTGGGAATATATTGAAAAGTTAGTGTAATTTTGATAAGAATGTCTCTTGACAAATTTAATGTCATGCTTATTGTCCTTCAAGAATCTCATTTTTCTTCACAAAATTTATTTCAATGTATTATCATTTGAACATGTGGTATTAGGTGGTAATAAAAAATTGCGAATAAAAAAACAATTTTATGATCAAACTTTTATTACCGTGAGAATAATATATTATAGATCATGAAAATTTACAATACAAATCATTTTCATTATCATGAATTAGTTTCATTAATCAAAGGGCCGTTGAACTAATGGAAGGAATCCTAACGCCATGCATCAAGAAAACAAAGGATAGTGGACTTCCATTTAGGTTGTCCATCATACAGATTACCCTTTGAAAAATATGCTTAGGAAAGGAGTACAATGACAAACTTGTTTTAGTCAAACATCAATGTGTATTGTGTGTCAAAATAGGTAAACACCACTTTTGAAAAGTTTACAAACGGAAAGCACTAAATAAAGAGAAAAAATGAAAGGTGTTCTGCCAAAATAGATTATTGAATATTTTAGCTTATTTTAAAAATATATGAATTGTTGAGTATTTAAATTAGGGGTGTTTAAAATTAGATTTTGAATCGATTTGGATCCGGAAATCCAAATATTCATTTTTTCGGATAGTAGAAATGTTTGATCGAGCTTCGGTCTGAAAAAAAATGGATATTCGATTTCTAAGTTTTTAAATTATTTTTGACATTTTGTTAAAAACCATTTATATTTTTTTACACATAAATACTTAAGTTCACTTCGCTTTATTTATTTAATCAAGCTTAATTTTAAACTTTAAAAATAAATTATTTTGGAAATATTATTGGATTTTTAAAATTCTAAATTAATAACAATAAATTAGTTATACAACGTAATTATAGTTGAGAATTGTACATATTAGTAAATTCAATAACCTAAATAAAAAATTTTATTAAAAAATATATATTTAAAAAATAAAAAATTGAATAACTGGATATCCAGTTTTACCAATACTCCGATCTGGATTAGGTATCTGATTTTACAACCGGATTTCTTGCCGAATTATCCGGTTTTCAAAAATCGGATAAACCATCCGAGAAACTGAATATAAGATATTTCGAATCAGATAATTAGTTGATAACAAGATGTTCTTAGTAGCACGTTCAAAATCAAATAATCAAATCAATTCATAAAATCAACTAATCAAATCACCTACTCGAATCAACTATTAGCTATACTAATAAGTCGTTTATTAAACACACATATTTCAATCAACAAAAACCACAGCCGAACCAGTTTATCTTGATTACTAGAATGCCCATCGATGATAAAAGTGAAATTTCTAGTCTAATGTAAACATTTTTTAAAAATAATATATTTTTATATATTTTTGAATAAAAACGAATCATGTAGATTTAATGTCAAGATGTTTAGCAATTGGTTGTTGGTTGTTGGCTTGTTTGACCAGCTAAAAATATTGGCTTTAAAGCTAGCTAAAAAGTCAACTGTTTATGGAGATGTTTGGTTAATTTAAATATTGACTATTGGTTGTTTATTAGAGAAAATGGTCAACAAGCCAAAAGCTAACAAAAAAAACTAACTAGAATAACATTTTAATTTTGGTTTAAAAGCCAGTTTTTCAACTGACTTAAAAGAAGTTGATTTAAAAGTCATTTACCAAAAACTTTTTTTATTGTTTGACAAACCATCAAGTCAAAAATCAAAAATAACTAAAAAGCTAATGCAAAAGCCAACTACCGAACATATTATAAACACATAAATTTTGCTAGTGTATACCTCGTTAAAATTTGTAGGTTCACCTCTAGTAGCACTTAATAGACTATAGTAGATATCTATTATAAGAACATTAAATGTCTAAAAGTAAGCCCACATTTAATGGTAGAAGTAATTAGTAGAAATATCTCTTTCAAAAAAATGCACTCTACGTTGGGTGTAAAGTACATGAATAGACGAGGCATAAGTTGGTCATGGAATTTGGATGAGAAAAATAAATACTTGAGTTGAGAATTGAGATGAGGATGGGACTTTGGACTTAAGATGATAGAGATTGGATAGAATAATTGAGGAAGACCCCATCCTGTCTATCAATATGTAGTTCGCCTACATCTTGTCATTTTCGGAGTACAAAAATTAAAGATTTTCAAGGATTGGGAAAATTTAAATTATGCAAAAATAAGCGGCTATGGGAAAGCGGACGGAAAGTTTCGTTTTCATCTAACCTACTACTACTAGTAGTCAATTAGTCATACCTATTGTCTATTGAGTATTGCCTAGTGGCTTCATAACATTTCTATTCTAATTGCTATTAATAATTTAATGTATACTTTATTTTAGTATGAGTGGTTTTCCACTAATCCCATTGATATTTTAATTTTATTTATTTTTGTTAAAATAAGTTTAAATTTGTTTAATTTGTTATAGAGTTGTTTATTTAGGTCATTATTGATTTGATTTCAGATTAAGATTTTCGACTCGTTTTAAAATTAGATTTTATGTTTATATTGGATTTTACATATTTAGAAATCCAGTTTCAAAGTGGGTCAAATCGAGTTTGATTACTAAATCGCGTAAATATTGAATTGTTGGGTCCGTTTTGAATATTTTTATTTGTGGACAAAAATAACCCTACTTGCTTAATGCATTTTACTAAAATGATATCACATATTCACGTTTTTAATCATATAAATTATTTGAATCTTTCATATTAATGGTATTTCTCCCCTCATGATACATCTCGTTTTGTATGAGATTGTTTCTAAATTAAACACATAATTAGCCTATTTTTGTAATTAATAACTTTAAGTTAGACATATAATTAGACTATCAAA
This sequence comes from Amaranthus tricolor, assembly GCF_026212465.1. Taxonomy (NCBI): domain Eukaryota; kingdom Viridiplantae; phylum Streptophyta; class Magnoliopsida; order Caryophyllales; family Amaranthaceae; genus Amaranthus; species Amaranthus tricolor. The sequence continues at coordinate 23,391,860 of NC_080049.1, forward strand.
TATTATTTTTTATTGAATTTTATTTTCCATCCAACTTTTATTGTTTCTTGAATTAAAATTTTAAATATTTTAAGAACCAAATATTTAAGAAAACTTTAGCACCAAGGTGATGTAAATTATAGTAGCGGAAAATTTAAAGTTTTGGGAATAATGATACAATTTTAAGAAAGTGTTTGACTTAGAATGGTTTATGAGTAAGAAAGGGAAATATTGTAGGCTTTTTGTGGAGTCCATGGGTTATGATAAAGGATAACAAAGTAAAGAACTAATAAGAAATACTTAAACAAGTTTGGATATATAGGCAAACAATTCTCAAGTATCCTAAGGGTTTTTAATTCGATCAATGGATTCTCAATGAAGGAACACAATTAAGAAATTCTCAACAAGTTAGGATATGTAGACAAATAATTTTCTTTAATCTGAAAACTCTTTAAGAAGAACATGAAATCACTTATATTTTCACTCAAGAAAATATAAGAGAAAACTATAAAATATGCATAAACAAATGCTTGAATTAAAATTTTCCGTTACAAATTCATCCCTTATATAGGAGAAGAAGAGCAAAGAAAAACACCATGTACATGGCTTATTTGAGTACAACACATCAAATGCTAAAACTACACGAAAGTTTACAAAATATCAAAAGATAGTTTATGTATTTGGTAGATTTTTTTATTTCGTAGACTGTACGCTTATTTAATTGTTGATTTCATCCTCTATGCAATATGTATACATCCCCCTAGGCCTTGTTTCATCCTCTTTGCAAGATTGATCCACCTTGTTCATAATTTGGTCATCATAAATATTCAAGTAAGACATGTCTTTAACCAAGACTTTGATCATTAACTTTTGAACAGGTGTTGAGTTTGACCATTAACCAAGTCAATGTGCTAGACTTTTAACTCATTAACTTTGACTTTGACTATTTTGTAAAATGATCTCCTATGCATTTTACTTCACAAGGAGATAAAAATATCCAAGGCTGGCTGGCTTGCTTGTAGCCTTAGTTAATCAAGTTAGCTTGTTTGATCAAGATAATACTCCTAATTGGCTCAATCGAAAACCCTATTGAATTTAATTTATTTGAATTGATCGATATGTTCAGTTTAATGTTTAACACTTTAAATGTAACAAAAAAACACACAAAAAAAAGGTTTAAACACTTAAAATTAAATGGGTTTCAATCGCTATTCTTAGTGAAAATAATTAATTTTAATTGATATTATCTCAATTGAAGTAAGATAATTACTTTCTATTATAAAACTAACTATCTAGGTATTGTAATTAGAGCAAGAAATTGAGAAGTTAGGATATAATAAGGCTAAATATTTAATTAGTTTAATTAAAATAGGAAGTACTAGGCTTTTAGTAAATGGGAGTATTAGGGGAAAGTTGGGAGACCAAGACCCAGCAAAATGGGGTACAATGCTTTGTTTTTGTGTGGGTTCTTGAAGAATCTATGGACGTGGTTTAGCCAGAAACATTCTTAATAAGGATCATAGTCTTATATCATACACTCAATACTTTAGTATTGCCGAACATCATGGTCAGTCACGTTAAAGTATCCAACTTTTTAATAATTTGTGGGATTTACTGTACAAATAGAAGTATTTAAATTGACGATTTATGGCATATTTCATCCAAAGGCTTCTTTTTTTATAAACATGAACATGACCTAATTAGATCTTGTTGGGATTATACCCAATTTTACACATGAATTTGCATGAAAAGTTGTTATTATTATGTACTTTTGTCTCCCGTAGTATTTAGAACTTAGAACTAAGAAGTGAGAACTTAGGAAACTTTAAGAGTATAATATATTATTATTATTATTATTATTATATGCAAATTACAGTGTTAAAATTTAGCACTTTTGCTAATTATAGTTTTAATATTTATTTTTTCGAGTTATAGTCACTAAAGTATCAAAGTTTACAGCGTTTAAGCCAAATTACAGAATCCGAACATATTGGTGGTCGGAATTCTAAGTTAAGTAGTCGGAATTTTGTGATTTGGACTGAATGTTGTAGACTTTGATATTTTGGTAACTGTGATTCACAAAAATTAAACATTAAGGCTGTAATTTGCAAATGTTTAAAACTTTTAGGTTGTAATTCGCAAATTATTATTATTATTATTATTATTATTATTATTATTATTATTATTATTATTATTATTATTATTATTATTATTATTTCTAATCTTTTGTATTCATTTTGGTTGCTAATAATGGTTTGTCATATTTGATGGTGTGGATCATATTTCTAACATGTAGTTATGGTGGCAATGTCTTAGATGCGACATCTTAAGATTTTACAACTTGTTTCGCAGAGATTGCATTGTGAATTGCTGCTTAACTTGAAAAAAAAATCATTTTATGGTTATAGTAATTCAAATTTCAAAATTTTTTAAGAATTTATATTATAATTAAAACTTATAAATAGACCTTTTATAAGTAGATAATAAATAATTATAATTGCTAATTTGTTAACGTCACAAGTTACGTTAACAAATCGATATTATCCGATTTTAAATTGGATGATTTTTTTAAAACTGGATAATCAGATTGGATGATATTCAGTTTTATAAGTTGATATACTGGATTCAAATTGGAACATTTGCAAAACCAAATTTGTGTAGTCTTGACCCCAATCTCGGCTGAAATCAAACATTTCGACCGAAGTTTAAACTTAAGTTTGGGAGTTACTTTTTTCATTATAATCAGTCTCAATCGAGATTGGTTACTCGACCTAGACTAAGAGCTTAGACTTGACAGTGAATGTAATAGCTAATCTCGATAGAGATTGAGATCAATCTCGATAGATATTATCTTCAGCTAAAATCAAAGGCTTCAAATAGTATTTAAGATATTTCCAAACTCAATACATGAACCATAAGCCTCCAAATGTTTTCCCAATTATGCACATTATTCTCTTGATGTTTGGTGGACTTCAACGAAGAACGGATCGAGTGATCAAAAGTAGCTTGAATATATCCAAAAATATCCATAAAGACACCAAATGGTACAAAATAGCTTACGTACCTATTCTAGCTTATTTTCATCATTTTTGTTCTTAAAACTCACTAATTCATATTCTAGATACACCTCATAGAAGACCAATAAGTGTAAAATCACACACTTATCAGAAAGTCTTGTATAAATTTGATCGACACTATTTTAATATGTATCAACCTTAAAAAATATTAAAATACTAAATTTTTTATTAGACAAGTATACATTACAATCAAGTATAATCATAAAAAAATACTTATCGTTATTAACTTTAAATCACACTAAAATATTATGAACCAAGCCAATACAAAATTTTTCTCCCATACTAACCAAATTTACAAAAGGTAGTGAAAATGACTTCTCTTTTGCAGACTTCACCTCTACTATTTTCTATTCAAATTCAAAGAAAATAGAACAATCAATGCATTTGTGATTGTGAAACAGTTTGGAAGAATCTGTACAAGTAGCAATTTCAAATGTATAAGTAGTAATCGAAAATTTGAATAAAATATGATTATTTAACAACTTAATTTCCAAAATAAGCGTCCGTACATCCAAACCTAGCCTTGGAGTAAATTGCTGTTACTAACAGCGAAAGACAAAAAAAAAATAAATAAATAAAAGCCATAAATCGCTGTTACTAACAGCGACTTAGGGAGTTGACCAGTCAACTCCTTAAGTCGCTGTTAGTAACAGCGACTTTAAGGTTAACTGGTCAACTCCTTAATCTCGTAGGTTGGAATGAGGAAGTAACTGAGAACTGGAAACTTAAAACGCACTAAGTAGCTGTTACTAACAGCGACTTTAAAAAAAAAAATTTATTTATTATTATTTTTTTTTAAAGTCGCTGTTAGTAACAGCGACTTACTCCAAGGCTAGGTTTGGATGTACGGACACTTATTTTGGAAATTAAGTTTTCACGAAGCTTATTTTTAGAATTAAGTTGTTAAAACATCTTATTTTATTCAAATTTTCAGAATAAGCATTGCACGATTATGTGTAGCCCATGTGTTTTGTGGACTCCTGCTACACGACCCAGAGCTATGTCAACACATATAAACCCATATTCTTGCCGTTGATTGATAAGAGGTCATGGCCTCAATACACCGGTGTTGAGGTGATACACGATCCAGATCACATTCGTGGACTAGGAAGACCTAAGTCCAGGAGGATCACGAACGAAATGGACGAAGAATCGCGGAGACGCAACGCTTGTCGACGGTGTGGTAGTGATGGTCACATAACTAGAACTTGCACGTCAAGGTAAACAGTATCTATATTTGAGTATATAAACGTAAAGACTATGAAACAAATAAATAACATAAGTAAACAATTTGAGTACTACTTAAGTCTTTTTACAATAAATAACGCTAAGTTATTGTTGAATTACAGCAGAGATGGATCTAGCAGCTCTAGGCCCTCGCGACCCTAGTGTGGTTACGATGCAGGCGGATCATAGGAGCAGTGTGCTATGGGATGTCCAGGTTATTGAATTTACCCTTTTTAAATTTATATGCCTTAATACTATAACTTTAAGCTAACATAATATTTGCGTTTAGGTGTCCGACACGGAGACCATATACACCTGGCATCCCGATTCAGCTCTGTGGGCGATTGACGCACGGATCGTCCCGTACCTTCAGCTCGCGAGGTTGTATGACTTCCACCAAATCGCGTCGGGAGAGTCGATCGAGCGCTAGTCACGGCTTTAGTCGAGCGGTGGCGCCAGGAGACTCATACCTTCCACCTACCTCTAGGTGAGGCTACCGTCACATTTCTTGACGTAGCTGTGCTTACACGCCTTCCCATCGAGGGACATGCCGTGTGCACCGATGGACGCCAACTCGAAAGCTGGCAAGACAAAGTCCATAGATTATTAGGAGTCCGACCTCCAGCAGAGGTAACCAAAGGGAGTAGCCTGCGTGTAACATGGCTTGCACAGAACTTCTCGCACCTCCCTTAAGGTGCTGATGACGCCACCATTGAGAGATACGCTAGGGTGTATCTCTTATATCCGATTGGTGTTGTCTTGTTCTCCGACAAGACTGACAACCGGGTACAACTATTGTACTTGACGTTGCTTGATGCGCCATGGGAGGTCATCTCCGGGTACAGCTGGGGTTCGGCAGCCCTAGCGTATCTGTACAGGAGACTTTGTGAAGCTTCACGGAAGAACGTGAAGGAGATCGCTGGGCCCCTCATTATTCTGCAGGTAATACTAAGTTTACATGTTACCGTTTTGTTCCTTTTATTAAATGTTTTGTGTTTCTTTTACTTACTTATAATTGTAATTCATAGCTTTGGGCGTGGGAGCATGTTCTCATTGGTCAACCGATGAGGAGTGTGGGACGTGGTGCATTTGCACCACCATTCTTCCACCCCCACATGTGCCATATGGATCACGGTGGTCCTTTGAAAGACGAACAAGGACCCACATAGGATCGGGCGTGGGTTCTACCGCGATCAACTCGATCTACTACGAGCTGACCAGGTAACAACTTCACTACAACTTGTTTTGTAACTATCACATTGCGTAATTTATTAATCGAATTTTCACGTTTAGTTTCGATGGGACCCTTACCCCGCTGAGGCATACGCTGCATTGCCTCAGCACTCGGGCATATTGTCAGGGGCATGGAGAGCATTTGTACCTCTGATCTGCTTCGACATAGTCGAAGTGCATCTTCCTGAGCGCGTACTGCGCCAATTTGGGATGGTACAGGGCATCCCGCCGCCATGTGACACAGAGGCGGAGCTCCATCACTTTCGCAAGGGTCGGGATCCCAAGAACTAGCTCGAGATCAACTGGCACCATGTCGCTCGTTGGGAGCACAGGCTAGAGCTGCTGGCCCAAGGTGCACCGATCGAGGCTGTAGGCGTACTTCGGCGGATTACATGTCGTGGTTCCTCTCCATCACTCGTCGATGGATGACACCACGAGGTATCATGGCGACAGCCCAATACGCTCCCGTAGCACCGACGATGACACACTTTGTAAGTATTCTTCAACATTGATTATTATCCATAGAACTTACACGTTATACATTTCATTAATACTTAAGTCTTACTGCAGGCACAGGGCATTGCATCAGTTATCAGCTCCTCCCAAGAGGAGCCCGTACGGGAGATTGCCCAAGGCATACTCCTAGGGACGCAGTTTCAACACTTCATTCCGGAAGTGACTGCGCTCCACACCACTATGTACGAGTACGGGTCATCTCCTCATCATGCCGACGTTCATCTTGAGGAGGTTGACTTAACGTGCCCGGACTACGGTGCCGGGTCCTCACAGGGTGCCACATCATCACAGTATCAATCACCTCCCCTACCCGAGCGTCATGCGACGGCCTCTTACTATCGTAGGAGGCATCGTAAACCGTCATAGTTAGACAGGGTACAGGAGGAGGATTAGCATTAGAATACTGTTTCTATATATTGAACATTTGTACATACTCAATATTTGTAACATTTGGTCTTTTGTGTATAAGTTGTAACATATATGTAGATGTATATATTTTTATCATATTATCACACGTCTATTATGAATGAAATGATGTTAAGTACTCAGACTTTTCGGCGATGAATCATTCCGCCAATAATGCAGTATGAATTTAATCAAAAACAAACAGACAATCATATTCAAATAGGAAACATGAAATCGAAAATTCAACACAATTTCATTCAAGTTCAACAAATCCATATCAAATTACATAGTTTATTCGTTAAGTTAAATTACTGTCGCTAACTAAGATGGCTTCTTAAACTTTCTCATAATCCTTTCAGTCTCTTCTTTCCTATGTGCCATATCATCTATTTGTCTCTTTAGATTAAATACCTCATCTTTAAGCTCTTGTTTTTCCTTTTCAAGCCGTACTATTAAGTATCTCTACCATTTAGTACCCTCCGGAGCAATCCATCTAAAGTATATGCATCCTAATCCGTCAACCAAGTAGAAAGGGCAAGCAACAAAATCATGCCCTGGATCGAAGTCGCTCCAATCTGTATTAATCTCAACTTCATAACCACAATCACAAAGCTCTTCAATACAATGCTCCTTTGACATCTACGGAATACATATAATATAGTAACGTAAGTGAACTTTCAAAAATAATATTAACATTTATAAATTGAGAGTAAAACTAACATAATACCTTCTATTACCTTTATAAATTGATTCAAAAGAACAAGACTGATGTAGATTGGATATAATGAAGTAAGGAAATGATGGAGTTATTTATAGAACATCATTACAACGGCTATTTTCAAGTTCGTAACGAATATTTTTCTAATTAACAACGGCTAGTTTAATTCGTACAAAAAAAATAAAATAAAATAAAAGGCATAAGTCGCTGTTAGTAACAACGACTTATGCCTTTTATTTAATTTTTTTTTGGTCTTTCGCTGTTAGTAACAGCGATTTTCACCGAGGCTAGGTTTGGATGTACGGACGCTTATTTTGGGAATTAAGTTTTCACGAAGCTTATTTTTGGAATTAAGTTGTTAAATGATCTTATTTTTTTCAAATTTTTGTAGTAATCTAGAGACAAAATAATAATAATACATTAATCAAAATAATACTTTCAATTGGGTCCAAGGCCCAATTTTGCGTGAAACAGTTCTTTAACAGAAAGAATTTGTGTTATTATTAAAAATAGCATGAGAGTTGTCTCATAAATGTTGTTTTGGATGTTAAAGAACAAAAGCAGCTATTTTGAAAGAGGCTGTTTCTCAATGAAACAACTCAACGACCTTATAACAACCAACTTAACTTATGTTCTCATAATTTATATAAGTTAGGCTATTTAGCTCATGTACGAGGTGCTTCTCACGGTGAGATTGTCTTATACAATAATTTGTCAAACAAACATTTATTAGAATTGTTTTAACACAAAAACTTGGACGAGACAGTCTCATTATGAGACCGTTAATTTTTAATTTTCTGGGCATTTATCAATTTTGATTTAAAAGTATTTTTTAAAATTTATACCTTTAAGGTAAAAAGTAATATCGTTAAGATCAAAATTGAAAACTGCCCAGGTTGTTACACGCGCGCGAATTGGGCCGGCCTAAATTGACGGTCTCATGATGAAGCCATCTCGTCTAAGACCAGCTGTTTTAAATCCAAGGCCCAAATTTTAATTGGGTTTAATTATAAAGTCAAAAGTATGTTCAAATATCTTCAAAAAAAAGAGTCTGTTCAAACAGACGGTCAAGTCCAATTTCGATCAAACATTAGTCAATTTAGTTTGTATAATAATTATCATTTTATAAAACAAATCTAGACTATCAAATTATCAGTCAAAAAACAATCACATATGAATACTCTCAAGGACCCTAATCAAGGCAAGTATTATTGAATTATCACATTATTTATCACATAATTTCCATATTCAACGTTTTTATCTCTACATCGGAACTTCGTATTTTACTCTTTTATATATATATATATATATATATATATATATATATATATATATATATATATATATATATATATATATATATATATTATTTAGACTTTTTAGGTGTCATTCCGTGATTCAGTAACTCTAGTAAATTTTATAGGAGCGTTTAAAGATCTTCAACCATCTTCATTCTTCTTCGACTTGGAAAAGCGTAACACTTTCTTGATTCTCACTCTCACCCATGAACAAAAATACATGCCCATAGAAAGCAATCTCATACCTAGCAATCAAAACCTATATCCTCATAAAGCAAACAACTTTAGCTCATTGATCGTAACATTCTAGTTCCTAATCATAATCTTTTTTTGATTGATTATGTTACCCGGAAAGAGCTGCAGAACCCTACAACTAAAAACTGAAGAGATGGACGCTCGACCTACGATCAAGTCTAAGAGGAAAGTTGGGGCATATACGTAACGACAATCCTAACATCATCTACCTTTAGACCTTCCTTTCCTGCAAGAATCTTGGCTGCTCCTAACCAAAGTATTCGGTTTGAGAAATCTTTTTATGGCTTGAAACAAACACCTAAATGTTGATTTACTAAGTTGACTACTTTTCTATAAAATTATAATTTTCCGCAATGTTATTTTAATTACTATCCTTATTTTTATTAATAAGGTCCTCTTTAAAAGTACTAGTTCAACTTAACATTCTCAAGATGATTTAATTAATTTTTGGAATTATTTTGCTGCTTTTATTTACTAAGGTATTATTGGGGTAAGTTCGATTCCTTCGCAAGTTGTCTCCAACTTGAAGGGGAATGTTAGAGATTATTATTATTTGGGCCTAGTGTATATATGATGTGGGCCTTGTGTATTAGGGTTTTCTTATTACTTTTATATATATACCATGCATTTTGAGAAATAAGATCTTCAAGGGTTAAGTTTTCCTACATATGGCCTATGACCCGACTTGAAAGTTAGCATTTTCTTTTCAAGTGACCAGTTATTAAATTTTGGGGTCGCTCAGGTCAGTGTTCTAGAACACTCCTCCTGCCAACGCCATTCAAGTCAACATTATTTGAGCTTTTACGATAAATTGAAAAAAAAATGACCTTTTGTTAAGAGAAAAAAAATTAGCACCACAATTTTGTTTGTTGTTAATATCAGTAAATAAAAGAAAGATAAAATTATTTTTTAAAGAAAAAAAATAAAAGAACGCCATTGATTGGTTTGCTGTTCATAACATTCAGTTTTTTTTGTCTCTTAAAATTATGACTTTGTTTCCCTTTAACAAAATTATGGTAAATTGTTTTTTTGGCTTTTAACATGTTCTTTTATTCAATGTTAATAAATGCGAACAAAAATTAACCTTAAGCTCACGAAAATGCTTATTTGAAAATTAAAAATTTCCTATGTTTGGGAACGATGATTTCATTTGAAAATTTAAAATTTGCTCAAATTTATTGTTTGGCAAATTAAAAATTTTCAAATTTGAATTTAAATCAAATTCCACCATTGTTTTTAAAGTAGTTAAAGTTGAAAAATTGAGAATGACTATCTAAATCTTATCATTCTCAAATTTTTCATTTATAATTTCATATTTGAAATCCATAATTTAAAATAAAATACTTTTTCCCAAATACTAAATAAAATTATTCTAAGATTTTTTTATTAAAAAAACTCTAAGTTATAAGATTTTTCAGCTTCTACATTATGGTGGTATCTTGTTCCAAAATGGCCAATATTACGATCAGGATTTGGCTTGCTGGTAAGAAGTACTAGTACAACTCAAATTTCCCCACCCAATCGAGGATGTCCAGTTTTACACAAGCGTGACACATGGGAAGTAGGGTCGTATTAGTATAATAATAATAATAATAATAATAATAATAATAATTCTAAAAGAGTAAATTTATACTTTATGTTTGATACTCCATTAACATTTAGCAAAATATTTGGATGATCTAAGCATAAGCGTACACATCATCCGATTTGATGTGGTTTCATACTAAAATAAAGCCGGAGTAGAAATTCTAATATACAAATTTTTCAGAGTAAGTTAGACAGTTTAAAACATCAAATATTAATTTTTTTGAAATAAATACTTTTTCTGTTTCTTAATGAAGTTCCCATAAAGAATATTCACGGGAATTAAGAAAAAATAAAATATTTTAAATAGTGAATATATTATTTTATTGAATAATATATATTCGATAGAAGAAAAAAGAGAATTATAAACATTAAAAAATAATAAAAGAAAATTAGTGGGTTAAATTTGGGAATCACATTAAAAAAAATATTATTATAAAGTTAGTGGAAAAAATGTGGAGAGCTTAAGAAATATAAAAAATGTTAAAATAAGGTTAATGAAAAATATGTGAGAACCATAAATATTAGTGTATATATGTATTACTGTTAAGGTTTTATATTGAGGATAATATTGTAAATTACTTCATTAGAGCAGAGCTCAAGGGTTTCTATTGTATAAATACTCATTAATGTTTAATAGATTAATCAAGGATCATTAATCCTATATGGTAGTAATCCTTAAAAATCCTAGCAGCCGTCCCCTTCGGCCGCTATTCTTCGTATTCTTTCTCTACTACATTACTTCTTCCTTCAATTATATGGCTGCCTCAAAACCTATTGTGCACCCCTCTCTTTCATTGACCAACATCAAAAACCATGTCCCATACAACTTACACATCCAATATGCCCCAAAGGGCATCACATCAAGTAAGGAGCTAAACAACCAAATCCACACACAAATTGAATTCGTTGGTAGGTAATGACTTTATTACTTTATTATCATGTCTGCCAGGCTTTTTTCGTATCAAATTTCATTAAACCTACTCGTTTGTGCTCAACTTCATTTGGGATAAAGTTATGTTTTATATCAATGTGATTGGACCTTCTATGAAATATATTTTGATTGCTAACCAAATGAATTGCACTTTGACTAATCACAATAAACATTTACTAAACACACTTTGTTGCACATCTCACCAAATAGACCTTTGAGCCACGATTATTCGGTTGTTGAAAGAGCAATCACTTCTTGAAGAAATGATTGCCAACTCATCGCCGATCCGCCCAATGAAAAGACAAATCCCGAAGTAGACTTTCTAGCATCAAAATCACCATCATAGTCCGAGTCACAAAACCTGGTTAGCTTGCCTGATCCTCCCATATATGAGACAAACATTATAAGTATTTTTCAAATACCTCAATAGTGGCTCAAATGTCCCTTACCTAGATTAGACATATTACTTAATAAACTCACCGCATGAACAATGTCGAGTCTAAAACAACACAATAACATACTTTACACTACCAACGCCACTAGTGTAGGGATCCTAACCATTTGCTCGTCTTCCACCTTTGTTTGTGGACACAACTGCTTGGACAATTTAAAATGAGAAGCAAGAGGAGTAAACACACCTTTAGCATCAACCTTGGGGAAGGGTTGCACAACCATATCTATATACCTCCTTTATCTACGGTATAAGACACTCTTAGACCGGTCTCTCATTATTTCCATCCAAGTAGTTTCTTGGTTCAGCAAGATCCTTTATGTCAAATTCACTTGAAAGCAATGCATTCAAGTTCTCCACCTCAAACAAAGTATCACATGCTACCAACATATCATCAACATACAAGAGCAAATATAATAGAGAACCATTTTCAAGTTTCCAAAGATATAGACAATTATTATAAGAAATTCTAGTAAAATAATGTGAAAACATAAAAGAATCGAACCTCTTTACCATTGCCATGGCGATTGCTTCAACTCATACAATGATCTTTACTATCTACACACATGACCTTCCTTACCGGTAACCTCAAAACCTTCCAATTTCTTCATAAACAAGCTCACCATGAAGAAACGCCGTTTTCACATCCAATTGATGCAACTCCATGTATTCCATCGCCGCCAGAGCTAGTAGTGCCCTTATAGAAGAGTGCTTCACCACCTGTGAGAATACGTCATGAAAATCAACACCTTCCATTTGAGAGTTATCCCTTGCAACTACCCGAACATTGTTGATGGGGGAAACATCATTAGAAGAATCCTCATCCGCTCTTGGATATCCACTTGCACCCAATAATCGTCTTTTACTTTGGTGCTTCAATCAGTGGCGGATGAACGTTGAAAGCCTACGGGGCCACGTGCCCCTAGTTGTTTTTTTTAAAAAAAATTTAAGTAGACTTTTCTATTGGTAAGCGTAAAATTGTAAAATTAATACTAATGTCTTTTGATGATAAATTCTCCTTCATTTTAGTAATTTTATCTTGTTTATTTATTTTGTCTCTGTAACATTCAGGAAAAACTCGGATCGTTAAAAGAGAGATTTTTATATTTTAAAAGAAAACTAAGCAGTACCCGAGTTAAACCAAGATGTCATAAATGCACGAGAAAACGAAATTTTTAAAGTTAAAACTTGCGGATCGAGTTCTACTAGAGTTATTGTAGATTATTTAGTGATATCATAGTCTTAGCAGCGGATAAAAGATATGAAACCAAAAGTCCAAAGAATACATCTCGAGAGTGAAGTCGCCTCTTAAACAAATCATTCCAAAAAACATAATAAAGTTCAAAATTAAAATCCTTCCGTACTCTATCTATTTTATTCTTCAGGTGTAATTCTCACTCCCCAGCCTGCAACTTAACTCACTACTAGTTATTAACCCCGAAAGGAAAACAACCTCATCGCAGGATAGTTAAGATCAAAGGTACACGTCAGGAAAACATCTCTTATAACATTAACATTATAACATAAAGCGCAATGGCAACCTACCATACGTCGGCTACAGTTCAATAATTACTTTTTAATAAACTTCAAATGATTCATTGAGTCAGTCAGCCATACTGCTGTACTTTCCCGGCCATACTTCCGGACCAAACCCCCAAACTTCAAGAGTGAGACAATACATTAGGGGGAGCTAACCCCTAAGCAAGTCTCTACCATAGGCAACACGCCTTACTTCGATGCCTATGGTTAAGTATGCATACCCCCGCGGTGGCTCATAATGCCCCAATAAACCGAGAGTAAAAATCTTTCCACCAATCGACGTCATACTACGTCTATTTTAAAGTTAGTGAGGTCATACTACCTCTACTCATCGAGTTATTGAAATCATATCTCTTGATTAAGAAACATAACATCATCTTCATACTTTATTTAATATATTATTATTATTATTATTATTATTATTATTATTATTATTATTATTATTATTATTATTATCATTATTGTTATTGTTATTATTATAATAATAATAATAATAATAATTATTATTATTATTATTATTATTATTATTATTACTATTATTATTATTATTATTATTATTATTATTATTATTATTATTATTATTATTATTATTATTATTGTTGTTGTTGTTGTTATAATAATAATAATAATAATAATAATAATAATAATAATAATAATAATAATAATAATAATTATTATTATTATTATTATTATTATTATTATTATTATTATTATTATTATTATTACTATTATTCTTTTAAAACAACCAATCCACGATGTACAAAGTTCTACTGCATGTACGTACCTTAAGAAAGCAAAAGAAAATCTTAAATGTACCTATCAACTTTCCGTCACGAATCGACTTCCTACATGATTCAATCATACATACGGGAATAAGCATATATTCACACTTCCTCAAACCACGATCAAAGCGCGCGCGCGCACACACACATACATCTAACATCAAGCCACTCTTGCAATCAATTCATGATCACACAACATACTTCATCACAACATAACATCAAATAAAATTCAGATTTAGTATTCTGTCCAGAACAGTATGTTAACACTGTCAAACTGAAATTCCGACTTCACCGTTGCGTCCGGAAGACGTCAAAACCCCCGAGGTAACAATTTTCATAATTCATAATGTACTCTAAGTATTTTTAACCTATTTTCAAGCCAAAAAGTGCTCCAAAAACAGATTTTTTTACCATTTCCCTAACCCTACGGAATTTACCAAAATTCATCAACAAATGAATTCCAAAAGGTACACTGCCTACTAAATATCAATGACCAAATTTATAAAAATCTTATGAACCATCTTTGAGATTAAATTCATTGTTCAACAATAATTTCTTTATACATATTTATATTTTTTTTTTTTTAGCAAAAATTATAAATTTCTCATATTAGCCAATAAATTAAATAATTTTTCCACCAAATATAAAAAAAACACACACACATTTTCTTACATGAACATTCATATTTATATATAAATTTCAAAATCACCCATCACCCAAACCAATCCTATTCTTCACATATATGCATATCTAAAAAAACCCTAAAAAAACTTCCTTCATCAATTTAGATAGAAAAATACATCCCAAAATCATACATGAAATTTTAATTCATAAATTAAACATGAATTATAAGATAAAACATATAATAATCATAGAATTTTAAATTAAAACTTAAGAATCAACATAGATTAAGAATTACACTCACAATTGTAAAGGAAAAACACCAAATGATGAAGGGTAATGGAGTTAGGCATGTGGATTAGGAGGAATTTTTGAGACGATATGTTCTCTTTTCTTAGAAACTTTAGAAATGAAAGGATGCCAAAACGAAAAATGATTAAGGAATTAAGAAGGGTTAATTTTATGGGATTAATGCCTTGATCTTTCATTACTCTAACTCTCTAAGGGAGTTACAAACTCCACCAAGAGTCCCCATAGGGCCGGCCATTTCCCTCCTATTATTTTTTTTGAAAATAAAAGATGGGTTAAGGAAAAGTTTGGGCCCAAAATAATTCTAATTGCCAAAAAGGATTGCAATCTCATGACCAAGCCCAATAATATATATATATTGTAACATCTCGGAATAACTCGGGTCTTTGAAAAGAAAAGAAAATGATCTTTTAAAACAAAACAACTAAAACCCGAGTCAAACCGAAACGTTAGGAACAGTTTAAAACAGTTTTGAAGTTAAGGAAACGTGCGGATCGAGTTCTATTAGCGTTATTTAAAACTATTAGATAATAAGAAATACTTAGCAGCGGATAAGAAACGAAAAGTCAAATCTACTTATTACAACTTGAGAGCGAAAGTCGCCTCATAAAAACCAAATGCTCTTTAACTAAACTTTGAAGTTCTTTTTAAGACTTCTTTACTTTAATAATTTATTTCTTCAAGGGACAATCCTCACTCCCCAGACCTGCAACTTAACTTACTGCTAGTCATTGCCCAGATAGGACACAACATCATCGCAGGGTCGTTAAGACCAAAAGCACACGTCAGCGAAAGTCGCATACCAATAAATAATAACATCGAGAAAGTTTAATTTGATTAATTAACAATTCACAGAACCGTACGCTTGATCATACTTATTAAGAATATTTATTTTTCTTGTAAAAGTTAGTCAGCTATATTGCTGTACTATCCGGCCATACTGCCAGTACTATCCAGCCATACTGCCGGTACTTTCCAGCCATACTGCCGGTACACACCAAACTCCATAAGTGAGACAATACATTAGGGGGAGCTAACCCCTAAGCAAGCCTCTACCATAGACACTCGCCATACTTCGGTGCCTATGGTTAAGTATGCATACCCCCGCGGTGGCTCATAAAGCCCTCATATGCCGCGAGTAATTCTTTTCCACCAATTGACGACATACTACGTCCACTTTTTAAGTTAGTGAGGTCATACTACCTCTACTTTCAAAACAATATATAAAGATTGACGTCATACTACGTCCACTTTTGAGTTAGTGAGGACATACTACCTCTACTTAAGTTATTGAGGACATACTACCTCTACTTATCATAACAATGTATAGAATTATTGATTCGAACGATAGCATTATTCGTTCTATATACCCATGCCTTACTTTTGGGTATCATTAATACATGATACATCGATCTATTGCGAACCACGCTGCGTGTACATACCTTAAACGAAATAACCAACTCGCAAGCGTCTCAATCAATTCCCGGTCACGAACCGACTTCCTACAAAGTTCAATCGTATTCGGGAAATAAGCACACATACACATTTTCCTCAATCACACATAACACACATATTCAATTACGTCCATACCTAGAATGCTACACACAATATGAACATCCATCACATACTACAACATGGTATAAACACAAAACTGGACAGCTTATACATTCTGTCCAGAAACTCATCTTAATACTGTCAAACTGAAAATCCGACTTCACCGTTGCGTCCGGAAGGCGTCAAAACCCCCGGGTACCAAATTTCATAATTTATAACATAGTATAAGTATTTTTAACTTAATTTCAAAGCCAAAAATGCTCCAAAAACACAAATTTTCCACTATTTCAAAACCTACGGGATTCCATTTTTTTATCACCAAAATATAAAATTTCAATGCTTTATTCTTTAATAAATCTAAACAATAAAATTTACATAATTTCCATGATCACATACAAAAATAAATTTTAATTAATTATCTATATTTTTCTTAAAAATAATTCTTTTTACTCCAATGTTCAAACACAAACACATCACATATATATACATGCAAATTTTTCTTCTATCAACCTTATACTTCTCTTTTATTAATCAATAAAAATAAATTTCCATCACCACATACACATTTTTTTTATGAACAACCATTTTTTTTTAATGTATATATATATATTTATATATATATATATATTTCAATCATTCATCAAACAATTCTACACACACATGTGCACAAATCTAAAACCCTAAAACCATACATTAAATTTAAATAGAAAAAACATCATACATCTAAACATAAATTTTTAATTCATGAACAAAATCATAACTATAAAATCACACATATAAAAACATAGAAATTTAAATTAAAACTTAAAAATAAAACTAGTTTAAGAATTACTTACAATTGCTCAAGATTAACACCAAAATTTTATGAACCAAAATTGATGAATTAAGGAATGCTAGGCGTGAGAATGTGAGGGAAAAGGAGTGTGTTTTTTTTTTTTTCTTACTTGCAAATTGAAATGTGAAAATGAAAAGGAGTAAGGTAAAAGGTTAAGGAAAGGAATAAGGAAAAGAATTGATTAAGGGATTTATGAGATTTTATTGCCATAATCATTCATTAATCCAAAATGGAAGTTACAATCTTCCCATAATACTTGCCATGGCCGGCCACTATTCATATTCCCTTATATTTTATTTATTTATTTTTTTTTTTTTTTTTTTTTTTTTTAAAAAAAAAAAAAATTAAAGATAGATTAGGAAAAGATTTGGACTTAAAATGATTTTATTTGCCTTAAAAGTTGGATTCTCATGGTTAAAATTTTAATATATCGGGAAAATATCGGGGTGTTACATATATATATATATATATATATATATATATATATATATATATATATATATATATATATATATATATAGAGAGAGAGAGAGAGAGAGAGAGAGAGATAATATTACTAGTAAATTATTAAATATATCAGGGAAAAATATCGAGAAAATATCGGGGTGTTACAGTCTCATTTTGTTGTTAGGTCAGTTTATTTATTTTGTTCCATTTGCTTTTATGGTATGTTATATTTAAAATTTTAGCAAGTAAGGGTAAAATAGTTGTTAATTTTACAAACGAAACTCTGTTGAAATTTCGTCCATAAGTTGGTGCCACCTGGGACTCCGAACCCTGGATCCGCCACTGGCTTCAACGATATCGTAAAGCCACGACTTTCCTCTTTTGCCTTGTAGTGGACAGAGAAGGAGATCTTTGTTGAACATAATCATCATCTTTTTCTTCTTCATTATTGGAAGGTTAAACCTCCTCTTGTGCATCAATTACAACATCATTATTCAAGGGCTTTTCAACAATAAAGACTAACATGCTATTTTCATCAAATACAATATCTCTAAAAGTGATTATTCTTTTTGTTTGTTCACACCACACCCTATACCCTTTTACACCCACTTCATAACTAACAAAAATGCATTTTCTAGCCCTAGATACTAACTTTTCATCAATTACATGAATATAAGCCAGACATCAAAAGACTCTAAGACTAGAATAATTTACCCGAGTGTTGTACCACACTTCTTATGGTGAATTTAATTTCAAGAGAGGTGAGTTGTTGATCAAATAACATGTTGTAGCCACAACTTTGGCCCAAAAATGCTTCCCCAATTTTGCTTGGTTTAGCATGCAACACACCCTCTCTAATAATGTCTTATTCATTCGTTTCGCAACACCATTTTGTTGTGGACTTTACGCACAAGTTCTATGCCTTACAATGCCTTCCATAACACAATAAGAAATTTTCCGTTATTAAGTTTAAGATCATTATTGATTCTCAAGGTTTTGATGCTCCTATAGGTCATTTTTTCGATCATTTTCTTCCATTTCAAGAAAACATCGAATACTTCATTTTTATGTGTAATCAAGTAACACCAAACTCTTCTTGAAAAATCATCAATGAATGTTAAAAGGTAACTGCAACCATCAAGTGAGGGCTTTCTTAAAGGCCCCCATAAATCGGAATGAGTATAGTCAAGAATTCCATTGGTGTTGTGTATGGCGGGTTTGAAACTAACTCTCTTGTATTTCCCATATACAATGTTCGCAAAACTCAAGGTTCCCAAACTTCTTGCCATCAAATAAACCTTGTTTAGAAAGTTCATACATACCTCTTTCACCTATGTGATCAAATCTCAAATGCCAAAGATTAATATCAAGATCTGACATTTTATTTGTGGAAACATTTGCCAAGTCGGAGATAGTTGAACCTTCAATAGCATATAAGCTCCTATTCATCTTTCCCTTCATCATAACTAGTGATCCTTTAGCAACTTTCCAATACTCCACCTTCACAAGTGATTCTACACCCGATTTTATTAAGAGTGCCCAAGAAAATAAGATTATTTTCAAACCGGAACATGCCTTACATCAGATAATGTCTTCACCATTCCATCAAACATTCTCATTTGCACACTCCCAACCCCGACTACCTTAAAAGTTGTATTGTTTTTCATTGTCACGTTTCTCCAATCTACACTCTCATATGTAAGGAAAAAACTCTTTTTATGTGTCATATGAAATGAACAACCGAGTCAAGAATCCACTCATCTTCATTCTTGTACACATGTGTGGCTACTAAAGCACCACCATCATCACTATCAGTAAATTAACTAGCATCAGCATTGCTAATTCCATCTCTAGACCCCTCATCACTTGAATGTTTCTTTCTCTACTTCCAACAATCTTTCTTGATGTGGCCTTTAAACTTACAGTAGTTGCAAGTCTTATTTTTGTTAAGCCTTTTTGATTTTGACCTTCCTTTTTCCTTGTTTCCACTCTAGTGGAACCTTTCTCAAATAACCTCCCCTCACAAACAAACCATCGCTTGAGCCACCCGGTGCTTTGTGTGACAATTGTGAATCAATCGAATCCCTTTGAGTTAAGGAACTTTTCACATCATCACTACTCAAATTGTCTATACTATAGAGTGGAGTCTATCTAAAATGCTTGTAAGATGGAGGTAATGAACAAAGTAAATAAATAGCCAAGTCTTCATTATTAAGTTTTACCTCAATATTTTGCAAATCCATGATGATTGAGTAAAACTCATCAATAAGAGGTTTCAATGGTTTACCTTCCTCAAGCATAAATCATAAAGTATATTCTTCAAGAGTAGTCTATTGGTGACACTCTTTGCCATGTAGAGTGACACCAATTTCTCCCATATTCCCTTGGTTGTGGTCTCCTTGACAACCTTATTTAGCACTTCATTGGAAAGGCATAGTTAGATTGCTGATAGTGTCCTTGTATTAGTCTCTTCCCATCTCATTACGTTCTTGCTTTGGGCATCTTCTCCACACCATCACTAGTTTTTTGCACACCACTTTGGATCAAAATGGTTTTCAATCTTGACTTGTCATAAGCCAACGTTAACACTCCTATCACATTTCTCTACGTCAAACTTCTCCACACCTTGATGAACATATTATACATTCAATGAAAATAACATTGTTTGAAGGGAAAAAAAAACTATGCAAACAATAAACATAAGTATTTACGAGGTTCACCCTATGTAGGCTACATCCTCAGAGTTCTGTGGTTTCTTATTTATACTAGAACAATGGAGTTCCAAGAACTAGAGATTGTGGGCTATATGTTTAGACTTAGTGGTTTGTGTTTGATAATAAAAAAAAAATTATTAAAAGTATTCTTGATTTGTAGTTC
>NC_080049.1:23736264-23756264 GCF_026212465.1 Amaranthus tricolor
TAGGAGCATCAATCGGCACACCTTGTGCTATGAGCTTCATCCTATGATCCCAACGAGTAATGTGTCACCCATTGATCTCACTCCAGTCCTTGGCACCCTGACTATTACGCGACGTGAGATGCAGATTGACCTCAGTGTCGCAAGGTTGTGGGATGCCTTGTACCATCCATATTGGCGCATTACGCACCTAGGAAGATGTACTTCGACAGTTATAGAGCATATGAGTGGCACAGAAGCCCTTCCACACCCCTGTCTATATCTCCGAGTACTAAAGCAACGCAATATATGCCTCGGCGAGGTACGGGTCCCAACGAAACTACAAGTTAATAACACATTAATAAATTACGTTTCATAATGATAGTAATGAGGTTAAAGAGTTAAGAAGTTACCTAGTTAGTTCGTAGTAGACCAAAGAGGGAATAGGGGTAGACTTTGAATGCTGCTACATAGCCTCTATAGCCTCATCATTCTCAATCAGAAAGGCTAACAATTTTGCACTCATGTCGTATTTAAAATATATATTAACAGTATTCTTGTGGAGTCAATTCCAATCTTAGAACTATAAGAAGTATACACTCATTCAAATCCATGTTCAATTTGCATGCAAATAGTTTATGTCTACCCCTAATATAATTAACATTGCTATCAGTTGTTCGAATTGAACCATTCCAAAATACTATAGTCACACGAAATGATGTCATGTCTACAAAAATACATAGAAAATCAACATCATCATTAAGTTCATCAGAAAGTAACTACATTTAACAACAATGTTCACAACTACATTTATCAATAAGTACATTCAACAATTTTCAACAAAAATACCTAAGTAAACAAAAACATCATCTAAGTTAATGACAAAAAACAAGTACATTTAAAATAAATATAAAATTTAAATATAATTCATAACTACATTCACCATCAACAACCATACTATAAAAAAAGCACAAATAACCAAGAAAATCAATAAAAAAAGTACCTTAACAAGCTAAAGATGACCTAAAAAAGTACTAATTTGCAAATCTTAAACTTGCAATATTTCAAATACAAAGATTTTAAATCAATCCTAAAATTTGAACTAAAGACAAAAAAAACTTGACAACAATAGGAATATGACAGAGCACTTTAGTAGTAGGAATTTGGAAAATGATGCGATCAATTGAAAAATTGAAGTTGTTTTTGTTGTTGGGTTTTGAGAATTGGGAAAATAAGAGAAGAAGGAAGAGTATTGTTGTATATAGGGTTGTGTTTGTTCGTTGTTAATAACAACGAACAAAGACTTTGGTCAATAAAAGTCAAAGTCTTTGTTTGTTGTTTGACTTTCATTGACTATGATCTTTGTTCGCTGTTACAAACAACGAACAAAGTCTTTGACTTCAATTAACCTTACTCTTTGTTCGCTTTTAGTAGCAATGAACATAACCAAACCACATCTTTGGAATTTAGGTGCTTATTTTGGAAAATAAGTTTCCACAATTCCTAGATTAAAAATATATAATTTGCTTATTTGGTTTAAATTTTAAGATTTCTTTTGTGGGTGGCCCCTGCACTCGTGCAATCTATATGAACGACACATCAAGAAAAATAATTTTTTTAAACCCATCAAATTTTAGGCTTAAAACATTCAATTCTAATACTTAAAAGACTTACTCCAAGTCTTAATATTACTTCTCCAAAGAGTTAACTTCATTTTTTACCTACTCACTGTAACCGTTAAAATGTTTACTCTAAAGCTTAAAATCTTTATTTTAAGATTTAAATTCCTTAATTCGGGCCTTAATTTTCTTTCACCAATGGTTAAAATGACTACTCTAAAAGTTTAAAGTTGTCAATTAAAATTAAAAATATTCATATTTATTCTAAGGTTCAAAATGACAACTCCAAAAAAAATTTATGAAAAAATAAAATTATTTTCAGAATTAAATTTGTTACTAGGCTTGTACACATTAACACCTATATAAGAAAAGAGTTGACTGCACACAAATCTAATGAGATTCCATCCTAAGCCAATTGGTAATAGGAGTACCCTGTCAAGTTATATTTCTGTCAACCTCTGTCTGACTTTTCAATATGTAATCAAAAGTGGGTTATTTTCCGATAGTCCCCCTCACAAATGAACCTTCTTATTTAATTGGGCAAGAAAGTTATTCTTTTCAAACTCGAAAGTTGTTTTAATGGGAGACCAATATTTTTTTTTTCAATTAATCGAAAATTATTCACTCTACTACCATGAAGATATTATGAGACAGAAGTTTTAGAGAAATTAGACAGTTTATGAGAAGGATTTGCATATGGTGTTCATCGACTTAGAAAAAGCGTGTGATAGCATACTACGAAGTATCATTTGGGATAACCTCAAGGTTAGAGGTATTTCACAAAGATACATTGAGGTTATACGAGATATGCAGGAAGCACTTTTCGTTGTAGGAAGCACTATTTTTGAGAATTTGTCTCGAGCCAAGGGACACTATGGTCATATCCTCCTTTATGGGTACACAAATTCTTGTGAGAGACCATCTCTAATTGGGCTTGCCCAAAAAAAAATATAGAATAAGTTTTTCGGTAGGTATTAAGAATATTATAAGTAGGTTAGAATATTGTAAGTACTTAAGTACTTACTCAGTGGGCATTAAGTATTTTGTAAGTAAGCATTAAAGATATTTTAAGTAGACCTTAAGGATATGGAAAGTTTTTCGGTAGGCATTAAGAATATTATAAATAGGCATTTTAAGTACTTTTTTCGACGGGCATTAAGTACATTGTAAGTAGGCATTAAGGATAAAGTAAGTGAACATTAAGGTTTGAGGAGCTGGGCCTGAAAGACGTCTCTCAGGAGACCGGTTGTTATGGGTATGGGTTGTCGCATTCCTTCCCTCCCCAGACCCTGACCATAGTTTTCTATTGGCGGAGATACGTTGGGTGTGATGATGATGATGATGAAGATCTCTATTTCTGAGTGAATTAATAGGTTATATAGAACTAGATTATATAGTAATAATATTTCTATATTTACAATATGAATTTAAGCCTAATAATCTTCTAACTTTATTTTGTTTTTATATTCATATTCGCAAATTTTCATCATTTCCTACACTCACTCGCAAGCAGTCGTAGGTTCTCATATGCTCAACTTGTTCGATGCTTTTGAAAAAGAATTGTTCGCCACTGCCTTAATCATTATTTGCTAGTTGATCTTTAGATCAGACGAACGGAAGACAAATAATTCATGCCTCTAGTTTTTCTTTAATGAGTGTATGTTAACCTCTACGTGTTTTTTCCAATCATGTTATACTAGATTCTCTAAAATGTGATGGCTACTTTGTTATCGCAAATGAGCCTACAAGTTTCCAATCAGTATGCAGACAAGACCTACCTTCTATGAAGGGTTTCCATGCTCCACTCTTCATGTGCATAAGAGAGAGGAGAGACTCAAGAGTAGTAAAACTCAAAGCAGACAAGCCAAAGCTATACAAAAGTGGCTAAAAAACAAGAGACCAAAATTGAGACAGACTCCACCCAACTAGTCTGCAGGGGTAACAAAAAGACAACTGTAGACACCAAAAACAAACCAATAGATAGTACCAATGCTAACTAATCATGTGGATGATAGATTGTAGCTTGAGCGCCTCGAGTCTAAGCCCAATCTCTTTTTGAATATGCAGAATCGTACTATCAAGGGAACAAATTACCATCTTGTTCCAAACTGCTTCATTCCTACATTTTCATATTGCATATATTGTGGAAGCGTAAATAACTGTCATCACTTTCTGTTGAATCTTGATCAGTCTGTATTTACGGAAATCCATGAGTGATATGGGTTTAAATCTGATTTTAACCCAACTAAAGATACCATCAATACATTTCTGACTAAAAAAAACATTCAAAAAATAAATGTTTAGTACTCTCTATAGCCGTACCGCATAAAGGACATGCTTTATCAGTGGTTACTCCTGTTGAGTAGAGTTTGTCCTTCGCCTTAAGCTTACCCAGAGCTACTAACCAGCATATAAACATTGCTCCTGGGATAGAGAGTCTGTTCTAGATTACATTTCGCCAGCACACATTCTGATTCAACTTAAAATGTTCCTTATAGAGCTGTTGAATAGAATAGTGGTCCAGAAATACCCACTGCTTGCAAGTATGTTTAACATCACATAACTTTTTCATAGGCCAACTTTTGTCAGGTCTAGTTAATAGGTGGAAATGAATGTTTTGACAAAAAATGTATAATAGAATCCGATTAGTGGACGTAGTCATCAACCTTATTAAATATAGATTTTTAACTAAATTACATTAAATTTGCATCATTATTCACCCCATTTAATGTCAATATCCAGGTTGTTCAAGGTCGAAATTACGAGAATATTAAGTTTATTTGGTTTAATTTAATTTAATTTACTTCATTTAAAGTAAGGGTGAAAGGGCACATAGAGAGTCCAAACAAGGGGCTTTTAACCAAGCTCCCCTTTTTAATCGAAAAAATATGATGTAAAGATTGATTAAATATCACAAAATCAATTAAAGTTTAGCAGTTAAAGTAGTAAAATAAAATTTTAGATCTACGATTTCAATCTTTACGTAGTAATAATTTTAGTAGTTTTTATTTCAACAGAACTTTAGTCTTTTAAAACACTTACACAACACTTATCGGCATCATCAATAAGTTTTTTTCATTAAAACACAATTAAGTTAAACTTTTAACTTGTTTATATTATACAATTATTTCACCCGTTCATCAGTTGTCTGACTATATTGTTTCATTAGTGTATAGATCATCCAATGATAATTATTTGTTAGTATATCATTTAACCAACTATAATTTTTTCGCTTGTACACATGTCAATCGTTTATAAATTTTTACTATGTATTAACTTCATGACACTTGAAATTAAAATTAGTGACCTCACCCATAATTTAAAGTATTCATGACTCAAGAGTACAGTTTTTGTATCATAGAATTAATGTTACTAATTTTAGTATAAGCTATGAGAGTGCCTCAAATAAATAAAAACTATTAACCAAAATTAATGGCTAATTAAAGTAATAAACTATTCTCAAAAATGGGAAGATTGACATGCAAAGTTAAGAAAAAAATAAATGCCTAATTGATGAAACATAAAGCATAGGGATATGGATAGGGCCATAGCAGAAGCAGAACATAAGTGTACATTTTCATCCACCGGGCCTATAATCAATAATCTCATGGAATCGTGACAAAACAGAGTAAGATAATGTTTGATCATCTTCTTATTATGACAGATGCAAAATTGAAGATACTATTAACTATCCCGCACATGTCACACAGCACAATACCATTTAAAACTACTGCTCTATCATGTGAATATAAAAGCCTCTCTTCCTATTTAATATGACCTCTTGTTAAGAGAACCCTATAGGTGAAACGATTTTAAACATGGAGTTTATATTCTCATAATATATATGAAATAATGGGCTATTTAACCCATATAGAAGGCGCGTCTTGTAAAACTGTCTCATATAATAATTTGTGAATTAATATTATTTTTATTATAGCTTAGGCAAAGGAAGGGAAAAAAAGAGTTGAGTGAAAATCGAACTTGGATGCTTACCTAGCTAGGAAAGACAGTACTTGTTCCAATTAAGACAACACTCGATTCTGTTTTCCTAGTTATTAAATATTGAATATTTTCCAATTAATACAAATTTATCGGTTTCGTACCACATTTCCTCTAGTGAATAGAGAAAGAGGATGAGCATGAACATAAAAATAGTTAATAAGTGATAAGTACCAAAAAGTACCCGTCCTTTATATTTGCTAGGCTCATCCTGTACTCTACAACGATAACCAAGACCAAGAAGGTCAACAAGTTGTGCATTGTCCACAAGATCATGAAGAAGTGAATTCTTTGTTAATGTATCAATTTGTTACTCATATGTGCATGCATTGTCCGTATAGGAAAAAGAAAAGAGTATATATCACTCTACAAATTTAAAGAGTAACTCAAACTACTTTTAGTTAGCAGTAAATCTTATTTGGGTTTGTAATTAGTTTATCACTTTTCCTTTTAATTTGAATATCTAAAACCCATTTTCTGAATTCTATCATTTGCAACCGAATAAAGTGAGTGACTATATGATTAAATATCATATATCTAAGTTAAAAAAAAAGGCTACAATATCAACTCCAACTAATTATATGTGATCATTGATATATAAAACACATGATTTAGTATAATACAAGCTAGTAAAATTATTCAATCTAAAATCTTACAATATATGTGGTGCAGATAATTAAGCAAACATAAAAAAAACAGATAATGAAAATAAATTTATAAGTATATATTGCTTGGGGCCTTTTAGAATCCCACCCAATATTAGTTGTTCCTATGATATATCACATTTTTTAACTGTAATAAAATAATAAAGTAGTATTTTGTAATTTATAATCTATAATAGTCTGTAATCTACTCTTTCCGTTCTCTAATGTTCTTCCCATTTATAATATTCCACCTTAAGGAGAGAGAAACTTAAATAATGTTTTTGCACATATTTAGAAAATAAAATATATCCATGTGAGATCTCATTAGATTCGTCTTAATGTACACTTTTTTATCATGTATTTTTATAATTTTTTATTATGTGTATTTAAAGATTCTGAGGTTCAAAATCTACATTAAAAATTGTGCAAAAAGTAAATGGGAAGAAAAAAAAAAAAGGAGTATCTATACTAATACAAGTTCCACATGCTTTACTTGTGCAAGATTTTCCTTTCAAAATTTAATTCATTATTTTATTATTATTTAATAAATTTATATTTATATATGACTTCACAAAAGAGTCATGACTACAAGTTTTGTAATTAAGTAATTGATTTTTGACTTTTTTTATTATTATTACAACATCATAATAATAAATATCATTCTATTAGTTTTTTTCATTTATTTATAATTTTTTAAATATTTTTTTTCATTTACATATGCAAATAAAAGTTCTTTATTTTTAATAATTATTTATGGTTCGTGATTTTTTTATTTCTTTGATAAAATTATTATTACAATATACTCCCTTTATCGATCCTCTTTTTGTTTTTTCAATTATTTTTTGAGTTCTAATATCTTTAAATATGAATTATAAAAATTTATATTAAGGGTAGAATAAATAATTAATAGGTTAATACATACCTAAAAGTTCTTACATGAATATATTTTATCTTTTATGTATCTCTTAAGAACCTTAGTCAAAATTATAGAGTAGGCCTGAAAAAGAAAAACTAGGTGAGAATCAAACAAAGGATCTTTTCTGGAAAAGTGGTATTTGGTTATTTGCTTTTTAACTGAAATAATAATTAATTTTTAAAAGTGAAATATTCTAAAAAAGAAGAAAATTAAAGGGTGGAAAGAATATTGTATAATTAACATTGTATCTTTGTTATAATTATAAAAGTTACATATTGATTCTAATTATAAGTTAATGATTAATTACTAGATATTATTTATTTTATTTAAGATATGTTATCAATGTGCATTGTATGAAAGCTAATAAGTTAAAAAAATAAGACAAAGTACAATTCTATAAAAAATGTAACAAAGAAAAAGAATAAATTTGTAGATAAGAATAAAAAAATTGAAATGATTGCCAAAAAGGGAAAAAACACAAAGTAAATAGAACAAATATCAATGAAAATAGATACAATTTCATAGAAATAGATGGAGTATATATAAGTGATGAGATAATGCTAATATCACTCCACCATGCTTTAACAAATGAGATGAAGAAAGACAAGTATGCCCGTGAAGGCACTTAAATACTAGTGCACTGTGCATAGGAACAAAGTTGTCATTACATGTTTTGGACTAGTTTGAATTAAGTTATTCAATTCATAGCCCCTTGTATAAAGTTTAGGGATCCAAACTAAATGTTCCAATTGTTTTAAAATGGCAAAGAATGTATTCAATTTACAATGTAAGTGTTTTGGAGTATTTATTCAATAAGATGATACCTATTTCTCTTTATTCAAGAAAATCGAAGAGAATAGAGTTTTGTCTCAATTAAAATAATTATTAATTTTCTTAAATTAGATTTCAAATTTGATTCTTGTCCAACTTTTTCTTTCTTTCAAAGAAACTAGAAATTAAACTTATTACTAACACTCGTTTTACAATTTTTTTTTTTTGAAAATTGGGAAATTTTATTAATAAATACGTCCTCACGAAAAGACTAACAATATTAAAGAGACATCTAATGAACCTATTCGGTATAAAAACCTCGTAGGTAAAAAGCCATTAAGGAAACAAAAGATGTAGGGCGTCCTTTAAAGATACACCTAGACCATAATTTTAGGTACGTCACAAGACACTAAGACCAAAAAGGGCATACACCTGACGGTGAATAACAGTCCGACTCACCTAAACATCTGAACAACCCAAAAACAAAAAGGACATACATCATGGGTGAGCCACAAGAGGACCCCCAACAACACCAAGAACATAAACCTAGGGAGCCATAACCCTATAATTAGTACAATACAAGAATGTCAATCAATCTTCAAAGAAGCCCGCCGCCGCCAGAACAACAACCCTCCTACTCATTAACCAACCAAGAGGAGATAATCTAACCACCAGAACAAACCTTGACAACTAAAAATGAGGGAACGACCAACAATGTTAAGCCCTAAACATGTGGAGGTAACCAACACCATCAGACCGACAAAACGAAGCGGTAGTCAACAGTAACAGGACCTCAAAACACTAGAAGTCAATGGATATGGTGAAAAGAGGCACCATTACAACCAATGACAACGTGAAGACAAAGCTCAACACCAGAAGATGTAAGTAGGGTTATCACTTTACAATAACTTCTCACTTTATTAAATTAAGTTATTACTCAAGAATTTTTAACTCAATTAGATTTAATCCCAATACTTAAGATTGTTCTTTCATGGAAATCAAATCTTATTTCAGGTGGATAAAGTATCACTTTTAACCTAAGGCTAAGAGGAAAGTGATGAAATTGTTTCCTGGGAGCCTTATAATAATTGTGGTCGCTTATCCACCTAGAAAGCCCACCAACCTCACACGGAGTAACATTCGTTATACATCTCCAATATATAATGCAACCATAAAGTCAACAATCTGTTTTTTCCTTCGGTAATCCAAAAGCCGCAATTTGTTTCTTTGTATCATAAAAACTACATGTCATCTTGTTTTCTTTCAGAAAAACTTCCTTCATCACTTGACATAACTCATCATACATTTTGTTAGGAATACAAAAGTTTGCCTTCGGAGTCCGTCATTCTTTTTATAATCGACATTTGAGTATGATTTTCACAATTGGGATGCAATAGTAGGTTGGTAACACATGAAATGTCAAAGAACTGTCTCAATTAAGGGCTCATATCTTCTTCCACTTGTAACGGTGACTATACATCATTATAGATATAGTTAGACAATGGGAGAAAATAATGATTTGTTTTGTGAAAATTATTCGCAGTTTTATTATACACCATCTACACATATGGATTTTGAATTGATTCTCGACCAGCACATTACATGGCCCAACTTCAAAATTGTAATGAAAGTATCAATTCTAGTAGTTTTCAACAATACTCTTTTATAACAAATGATCTCTAACGACTTTTCGGGTCCTCAATATACATTTAGCACGCCGTTTTCACATAAATCCTGTATGAGATCCTGAAATATTTGTTGTGCTCGTGCAATGAAAAAATATATTAGTACAGTCTTTTAATTTGTATAAATTCAATTAAAACTTGAAAATTATACTAATCGTTAATGTATGATATTATAAATGACGTAAAAAATTACCACATTGTTATTTACGACAAGGTTATATTACTAAACCATGTTTAAGCAGTAAAGTATGTTTGAATTTTTCTTTTTTTTTTTTTTGAAATGCTTATATTACAAGCTTTTATCAATATACGTTTATTGGTCTAATCCATGCACAAATGAAAACTTAAGTTTCAATCGCTAATTTTTATTTAAGTGCACGTCGGAATGTGTAATATAAAAATAAGTTAATTTATTAAAGTAGAAATATTAAATGATAAACGATTACAAATAGTTATTAACTAAACATATAAAGTACGCATTTGAACCTTCCATAAAACTTATTTTAATAAAAACTAATTAAGCAATTATGACATAAATCATCTAAAAAATGTGTATTAAAATAATTTATGTCATAGTTGCTTAATTAGGTTCGAAAATAATTTGTGTATTATTTGCTTTAATTGATATTGTTAATGAGATAATTGCCTTTTAATTTTCACCTTAATTTTATCACACAAAAATTCAAAATAGTATTTGTTTTGAGATAGATTAAACAAAGTATTTATACATGACATTAAAAAATTACTCTCATTTTAAAAGTAAATTAATTACATATAACACAAGATGTACTCCTAATATATTAAAATCTCTATAAAAATATCTATATACTATGTATAAATCTCAACAAAAACATTCTAAATTAATAAAATGTTTAATCGACTTGTTAGTGTGATGTATCGTCTCATTTATAATTATATTCCAATGACTATAAGACACTAACTTCCTACAAAATAGGCAGCAAAGCAAAAAAAAGCAAAATTGAGCCGATGATTTTTTTTTCTATTCGTCATGCCTTTTCAAAGGATAACTTTTGGAATTTTTTGATATTTTGATTATATTGTACCTTCCAAGTATTTAACATTGTAAACTCCTTAAACTTCACTTATAAACTTCTACCACTAACTAAATCCATTCTACAGAAATATATAATTATTGGAAAATTCTATATTTTGGCAACGTACTTTTAAGAAACACGAGTGATAGCTAGGGATGGGCATGGATCTTGGACCCTAAGGGTTTAGACCCAATCCGACCCGACCCTAATTTTAAGGATATGGATCCACCTATTTTTGGACCCTATGAATTCGGGTCGGATTTGGATCCATGACCTTAGGGTCAGGGTCCGGGTCTACACATGTGAGACCTAGATCCGACCCATGGACCCATTTACATCTTTTTTTAAAAAATTATATATTCGCTATCATGTGAATTTAATTGTTAGATTTGAAATTTTGTTATATTTTTGAACATTACGTGATTTTGAACTTAATCGGTTCATGTAATTTAAAATGTGGTCATTATATCTATACTTTAAAAATTCACTACAAAAAATATGGCATGTAGCTACACTTATTTAGGTATGTTTATTTAAGTGTGGTAGGCTTTTTTGTAATTATCACTTCTGACATTTTAGGCACGCTTATTAGACGTGAGAATAATAGTCAAACTCATAAGCGTGACTACAAGTCAATTAAATAATGTTAAAATGTTATAAATTCAGCCACACTAATAAGCATGTAAACCTTAACATCACCAATTTACTTTTTTCTCAAATCAAAATAAAATACACAAATGAAAAACCTATTTTTTTTATAATAAATACTAGTAAATAAAAGACACAATCAAAAGCAAATAACATGCAAGCATTAGAAATACTACAATTAAGACCTAATTTCAACAATAAACTAATAAGTGAAACAAATTCAAAGATTTAAATAACAACCATTAGCATAATAATAGGACCAACAAACCCTAAATTTTCACATATAAATAAAATTGAATAAAATTAAAATTTATGAAAAATTATCTCAAATTGCAGAAAATAAACTTGTGGGTTCCAGCAACAACCCAAAATTATACTGATTTTTAGGTTACTATGAGGGGGAAGAAGATTTCGTGGAAGATAAGTTAATTAAAGAGAAGTTTAAGGAGTGAGGAAGACAAGTTACTGAAGCTTGATACCTTCTTGAAAAAATAGACTTAACAGTTACTTTAAATTTTTTTCTTATTAATATTACTGAAAACATAAGTATACAAGTTCATGCTACGCTGTGAAAAAATATTTACAAAAAGTTAATACTCGCGTTTCTTTAAAACATGTTGCTACCGTATATAAAATCCCTTAATTATTTCAAAAAAGTTAGTTCTAATAATGGAAAATTTTTAAATAATAATTGTAATTTTGAGTACTTAAACTCAAATAAAAAAATATATGATCTGATAGTTCCCTGACTGATTTCCTACTAAATACTAATTGTTTTTTTGGTCGGTATTTTTTTAATGAAGTCGATGGTTAGTAGGAATTCAGTCGTTGAAATAGCTTTCGAATTCTAAAACAAAGGTAAATATATAATGATATATTAGATTAACAAAATATTTAACATATAACAACAAATAATTATAATATTAAAAAAATCTTAAAAAACAAATAGCATATAATTTATAAATAATAAAAAATAACAATTAATAAAAATAATAACAAATAATAAAATAACAAAGATATTTTATCAAACAATTCATTCACTGTATAAATTTTAAATAAAATAATAAATAATAATAACATAAGGCCTATAAGTTATTTGTGTTTTTTTGTTGAAAGAAAAGAATTTTTTTTTTTGTGTGAAATTGTATATGTAATGTTAAAGTTTTGGGTGATTTATAATTTATTGAAAATGATCGGGAAAATTCCCACCAAAAAAAGTTCCCACCAAAACCAATTTAAGTTCTGACTACTTGCAGACTAAGTTACATTCGCAACATTAGACGAAAGATTTCGACTAAAATTAATCTTCACGCAGTTGAAATCAATCAGAAAATTTGAGTAACATCCTTATCATAGGAAACTTGTATACAACTCATGGAACGCACGTATTTTGTTAGTAATGAAAATTTATATGAATATAAATTTCAAAAAAAAAGAAGTAATTGTATATTATACTTCCTTTATTGCTTGATTGAATAAATAATTATTGCTTATATATTCTTTTTCTAAAATGATCATTTTGTTAAAAAAATTGTGCCAAATTGACATTCATGCAAAATTAATGTCCACATAATCAAATAATTCACTCATTCTCAATAAAAATATTTTTGAAAACTTACCTTTAATATCTAAAATCATAATTCCTCTTATTCTTTTTATTTTGTCCCATTTGATTTTGACACATTTGTCAATACATGTTTTTAATTTTAAATCTCTCTAATTGTGCTTAAGTAAAAATTATAAAAAATTGATATTAATAAAATTTACAATAAGACGAATTAAACAAAATCTCACATGACTGTGTTGTAACTTATAGATTAAGAACAAATCACATAATAAGAGTGATTGATGAATAATGTTGAAAAACCAGATGAGACAAATAAAACGAATAGGAGAGAGTAATTTATAATATAATCTTTTTGAATATAATCACATTGTAACCTATAAAAATATTATACTTGGCAAAATTTTATAAAATCGTGATTTGAAAATTTTCAATTCCTTTATTGTATTATATGATGATTAGTTGGAAATTTTATCCCCACTAAATGTTGTTAGTCGTAGATATTCAGTAGGTGGAATAAAATCTATTTTTCAGAACCAAGTTCTTTCTAGATAGTGATAGTCACACTGAGATTAAATTCGATAATGAGGAAAGATTTTATGAGCTCTATTTACTTTTTGATGTTTAGAAAATTAAGACACTTTGTCAATTATTAATGGTAAAATGAAAATTAAAATTTTTGTAAAAATTCAATATTAGTAAGTTTTAAACTCCTAACCAACAATATCACAAAAATATACGTTGCCCTTGAACTACACTTAACTAATGAATTAATTAGAAATTTGTTAATATATAAGGCCCCTTTGTCTAGGGGCTCTATACAGTTGAACACTTCAAATAGATCTGGAACCGCCCCTTGGGCCATGAGTTGATGATCTCAAGCTTGAAGGCATGATACTCTCTATTTAGGGCTTTACAAAAGTGTGGAAGAACATGACAAAGAAACAGGAAGAATCCAAAACTTGAATTATAAGTATAGACTACATAGTACAAAACATAATAAGGAAGTTGGTAAGCCAAAGCAGCAGTCCCAATGTGTGGAATTTTAAAAGACCCTCCCGACCAATTTGTTCAAAATAAAATGCTTTACCTCTTCTTTGGGCATGGAATCTCCCATTTCAAGGCCGCAGCTAATACTATTACCACTTTTTTTAATTACTTTTTTCTATGTTTGCTTCATCTATCAATATAGTTTCATTTCTTACTTTTTATATATCTTAAAAAAATTATTATGTGTGACATTCTTAATTAGTCTTTGATAAATATTTTCTTAATGTTAACTTCTTATAATTTTTAATTATACAATATTAAATATATTAATTATCAAAACCATCATTATTATACCAAAAGCACTTGTGGCTCAATGAATAGAGGTTCTGCATGTGGAGCAGAAGGTTTAGGGTTCAACCTCTAATGTGAGTGCAGGGTATCAGTTGGGAATTTCTTGACTGCGTGCATCTCTCTTTACTTCTTGGAAAGAACGCGTAT
This sequence comes from Amaranthus tricolor, assembly GCF_026212465.1. Lineage (NCBI taxonomy): Eukaryota > Viridiplantae > Streptophyta > Magnoliopsida > Caryophyllales > Amaranthaceae > Amaranthus > Amaranthus tricolor. The sequence continues at coordinate 23,750,630 of NC_080049.1, forward strand.
AATTTATCCGCATTTTTCAGGAAAAAAATATAATCAGTTTTAACACATAGCAACTAATTTAAACCAGAAGAAATATTTGATTATACTAAATATTAAATTAATTAACGATCATCCTGATATGTTCTGAAATCAGATACGCCACAAAATTGAACAAGTTTCTGAAACTTAAAAGTTAGAACTTTGTTTTCTTCTCTTCGTCCATACTGATACTCTCTCTATTCTTTTTGCCAACGTTCTAATCGATCACATAATAGTAATAAAATAATAATAATAAAGTATTAAAAAAAAAAGTAGCAGTACATAATACTGAATCTGCCTTTTACCTGTAAATTGTAATTGAACCCTCAGCTTTATGCTTTGACTGCCTTGATTCTTCTATGCGGCGACAGAAGACCACATCATCATACTCACCTCTATTTTTTTAATTTAGAATTACACTATTTTAGTGTATATATATATATATATATATATATATATATATATATATATATATATATATATATATATATATATATATATATATATATATATATATATATATATATATATATATATATATATATATATATATATATATATATATATATATATATATATATATATATATATATATATATATATATATATATATATATATATATCAATTTTAAAAGCTTTAAAATAATAAATATTTTTACTTAATAAATATCAGTGTCATTTTTGATAATTTTTGGACTTTACGCGAAAAATAAAAAAAGGCACTTGTATAAGTAAAATTTTTTCTTCAAATATGCACCATATAATTTCTCTTTTTTTTATCTCATGAATTTCAAATAAGTGTACAAATTTAAGATTATAATGATAAAATTCAAAAATATAATTAAAGAGTTGATTTTTAATAATAAGAATTAATACAATTTGGATTCCTTCATGAACTGAGCCCTGGGGGATTACACATCAAAACTACCTCTTTGAACGATCATGACAAATACAATCAAGTACAATCATTGATAAAATATATGCTTTTATTGGGTTGGTACATACTAAAATATGTTAAAGTATTAACATATCGTAGGACCTCGACCATCAGCTTAATCTTTTAGTTGGATTGGTTCTTTAACATAGTATTAGAAATCATCGTAACAAAAGGTCACTGATTCGTATCTCACCAAACTCTCAAATTTATTTGGAATAAAGGAGAGTTTATATTGCATTTATTTCTAATCTATTTAACCATTAACTTCAATTTTTAGCGGCCGAGGTATATATACTATGTGTCGATTAAGATTATTATTGGTATAAATGAAAAATATTGACTTGGATCAACTTCATTCTTTTTGATTGACTCATTATCTTTTTCTCAGCAACGAGTAAAAGGATTTGATAAACAATACTCTCTCTCTCTCGTCTTAGGCTCATATAATAGAACATAACATAAAAATTGAGAAAATAATGAGCACGTTAGAATTGTGTTGATAAAATAAAAAAAAAAAGTTAAAAGAAGATCATAAATTATATGAATAAGAATTAAAATAATAATGGCAATATCACCCAAAAAATTAAAAAGTGAAAAAAAAGACAATCCAAATTGAAAATGTTGACAGATTCATGGTGATATTATTAGTGCAAGTGCTAAATTATCTATGTGTGATGATAGTGACTCAATAACTCAAAAGAAGTATGTTATGTTGAGAGCAACATTAAGGGTGCAATAGATTCATGGTGAGTTTATGTATGAGTTGATGGGGAATTATTTCCTTGATTTATTGCTACATTATTGTGGAGTTAAGTGAGTGACTGAATGGGACATTAATTCTGTTTTAATGTTGTGAGTTATTGTAGAGTTAATTTGTGATGTAGAATGTTGTATGCCTTCTATATAAAAGGGATACATCATTTATAGAGTCACAACAACAATAACACTTGTAGAGAGGGATGAATCATTGTAAGGGGGCTAGGGTAAACACCAAGAGAGCTTTTCATCTATGTATTAGTTTTGTGAAAGATCTCTATTGAGAGATGTATGGTTTGAAAACTTGTTATCAAATATCAGAGTTTATTCATTGATGTATTGTTGTTTGTTAATGAAAGTAAACATTTGTTGAGGAGAGGTATCTAAGATACCTCATATATTGTTGTCTATGTTGTTTGCCGTCTCCATTGTCTATATTCTGCTTTTCATCATCTTCTACATAGGGATGGTCATGGGGCGAGTCTTAATAGACTCGGACCCGGACCCGGACCCGGACCCTTTTATTTTTTATGGATTCCGACCCGGATCCGGACTCTAAGGGTCAAAAATTTTCATACCCAGACCCAGACCCTCCGGATCGGATCTGACGGGTCTAGGTCCTTAATGGGTCTTATACAAAGCCTCTTTGATTTGTCAAAATTGAACCTTTTGCGAGTCTTTTTGTATTTTTGTAAGCAACTTATTATCGTATTACAAACACTTGTTCGACTCCATAAAATTCAAATACAAAATAATTACTAAAACATAAAAACACTTGCCTAAATACATGATTAAAAATCAAATGTAAAAGACTAAATGAGATACATAGTTTATATTCCATAAGCCATAACATAACAAATTACAATCAATTTTGATCAATCTTCTTCAACTTCATCAAGATCCTAAAATAAATATCAAACAATTATAAGTTAGTTTTTCAATAAAAAAAAAAGTAAATCAAAATAAAACCATTAAAGTTAAAGCGTACTAGTTGAATCGCATCTATTTGTTGTTCTTCATCAACATCCGAATCATCAATTACTGTGGGGCAAGCATAAGCATCTTCCAAAGAACCTTAGAAAGAGATTTTAAAAACAAAAACAAATTAAGATCACCGACCAAAAACAAAACCAATACTAAATCAGTAAAAGTTAGACTTTTACCTTTTATGTCTTCCATCATCCAATTTTGTAAACACATTAATGCTTCTACAGTTTGTGAATGAAGTCTTGAACGATGAGGGCTAATAACTCTTCCTCCAGTACTAAATGCACTTTCTGAAGCAACGAAAGAAACATGGATGGCAAGAATATCTCTCGCAATCTTTTGCAAAGTCGGATACTTCGTATTTACTTTTCACCAATAAAGGACATCCAAATCCTCATCATCAGATAATGGTTCTTCCTCTAAATAAAAATCCAATTCACACCTATTCACCTTTCTAACCTTAGTTCTCTTAGATTGAGCAAATTCATCTTGTGCACCTTTTATAGAACTTGGTGCAGGTCGTTTCCTACTTTGCCCAACATCATTCACATTTTTCACAATATTACTTTTTCTTTGATACTCCGCAACCAAATTATCAAGACACCTACGAACTCTTGCTAATTGCATATCAACCTCATTAACATCAAAAAACTTCCTAAAACAAAACTCCACACAATCCATTTTCTTTCTTGGATCTAAGATAGTAGCAATAGCCAAAAGTTCACACATATGATCCCACTACTTGTCAATTCATCATTACCTTTGCAATAACACCTCTGGTGTGAGGACAAGGCACATAGCAAAACCTATATAGAATAATATAATATATGTTTTAGTCAACGGATAAATAATAAAACTAAAAGTAACATGATTACATGAGTAAATAAGTAAGATTTTACCTTAAGGTGCGATTTCGTAAGACCCATTGCTTATCAATAAAATGCGAAGTTATGACCATGTAACCTTTCTTCTGGTTGGTTGCAGTCCACATATCAGTAGTGATTGCAATTCTACTTTCATTATGCTTGAGCAATTTATGTAGAGAAAGTATTTCTTCTTTAAACATCTTCATGATATCTCGCTTTAATGTGGACCTAGAAATCATCTTAAAATTGCAATTAAGGCTTTCAACAAACCTCCTAAACCCAATATGATCCACCATAGACAATGGATACTCGTGCATAATACCCATGGAAACTAATTCCCTTCTCAAAAAATCTTGGTCGAACTCTTTAAGTTTGCTTTTACCACTAAATTCCGGAGAACTTGACCCATCACATTCCTTCTTAGCTCTTAAAGTTGTTTGACCACGTGCAAGATTCAAATGTCTTCCTGAGCAAACTTTCTTCACGTGTTTCAAGAGATGAGAAGTTCCACTACTACCACCAGTTACTAGACTAACACCACAATGCTTACAAATAGCTCTAATCACACCATTTACTTCCTCTCTTGCAAAATAATTCCATGCCTCAGAGGTTGTTTTCCTTCTCTTATATTTTGTGCAATGACTTGGAGTACCATCATCATTAACAAACCCTTCTTCATCTACATCTAATGTATTATTTGACTCCGTAACAAAATTATCTTGTGGTTGTGCCACTGATTTGGACGTACATTATGATTGATTTTCATCCATTATCTCTACGACTATACCAAGTAGAAAATGGTGTTGTTTTAAAACAGAATTATATATATAGGCTACAAGCCTACAACTTCATCCATGACCAAAGAGAATTAAAACACACTGATTTCAATTCAACAAAAAAATTTTTGTGGGTTGGTCTTATTTAATTAGAAATACAATAACTTAAATTCATCTTGCTTGCACTCAGCCCTCAGGAAGAACTTAGCTATCGAAAATCGAAATACAATAGTTCATAGACTTCACAGTTCACAGTTCACACTAATGTTGTCACCTAATCCACCAAATTTTAGGCTATAAAACCACAAATTAAGACCTAATTGATGATATATTTAGAATGAAAATACATAGAAGAATGAAAACTGGAATCATTAACAAAATCACTAACAAATTAAAGAAAAATTAAAGAACTCTAAATCATTAAACAAAATTTAGGCTATAAAGAAAACTGGAATCACTAACAAAATGACTAACAAAATTTAGGCTATAAAACCACAAAATACATAGAAGAATGAAAATTGGAATCACTAACAAATTAAAGAAAACCAAAGAAATGGAGTACCTGGATTGGACTGGCGTGAATGGTGGAGGTGAAATGGACTGGAGAAGAACGATGGCGATGGCGATGACGCTGGAGAGAACAAGAAACTGGAGAGTGGAGAAGGCAGAATGAGAAAGAAAAAAATTAGGGTTAGGCTGAGGCAGAACCGCACAATGAGAATTGAGAAGGCACTATATATTAATAATAAAAAAATTAATATTAAAATTTAGAAATCAGAAATTCATAATATAAACTTTAAAAGTGTAGGGTCCAGGTCCGGGTCTGAGGGGCGGGTCTAGGGTCTGGGTCTCGAGATCGGGTCCGGTCAAATATTTTTTGGATTCAGATATGACCCGGATCTAATGGGTCTCAAAAATTAAGACTCAGACCCTTAAACAAGGGGCGGATCCGAAGCGGGTCCAACAAGTTCCTAGACCCATGACCATCCCTACTTCTACATAGTTTCTTGTCATTGTTGGATCCATGTAGCCCTCTCTTTCAGATATCTTAATTATTGAAGATCTAACCATCACTATAAATTTTTAGATGAGGTGATCATTTTTGACTTGGTCCTTTGTCCAATCTAGACATTTAAAACTTTATATTAAGTGATTAGCTGGCAACTTTTTAAACTCACATATCTTATATACCTTATTAGAAATACTCACTCATATGTGATGTTCAAATTAATATCTTAGCTCTAGGTTTTATAATATAATTGTAGATTGCTATAAATGATTGTTAATGAGTCCTT
>NC_080049.1:23761246-23786246 GCF_026212465.1 Amaranthus tricolor
TACATATATATATATATATATATATATATATATATATATATATATATATATATATATATATATACATATATATATATATATATATATATATATATATATATATATATATATATATATATATATACATATATATATATATATACATATATATATATACATATATATATATATATATATATATATACATATATATATATATATATATATATATATATATATATATATATATATATATATATATATATATATCTATATATATATATATATACACATATATATATATATATATATACATATATATATATATATATATACATATATATATATATATATATACATATATATATATATATATATATATATATATATATATATATATATATATATATATATATATATATATATATATATATACATATATATATATATATATACATATATATATATATATATATATATATATATATATAATATACATATATATATATATATACATATACATATATATATATATATATATATATATATATATATATATATATATATATATATATATATATATATATATATATATATATATATATATATATATATATATAGATATATATATATACATATATATACATATACCTTTGTTCGGCTACAAACAACTCGGGATACTTAAGTCGCATTGACTCCTCAGTTTCCCAGGTGGCTTGTTCATACTTTTGACTACGCCACAAAACTTTCACTAATGGCACTTCCTTTCTCCTCAGAGAACGTACCTGACGATCAAGGATTTTGACTAGCTTCTCCTCGAAAGTCAAATTAGGGTTGACCTCTACCGACTCTACGGCTATAACATGCGAAGGGTCACTTCGATAACGCCGTAACTGAGAGACATGGAACACATTGTGAACCTTAGATAGCTCGACTGGCAAAGCCAACTTATAAGCCACTTCACCAATCCTCTCAAGTACCTCATAAGGACCCACATACTTAGGGCTGAGCTTGCCCTTCACACCAAATCTCATTACTCCCTTCATTGGGGACACCTTCAAAAGCACCTTATCCCCAACATCATAAGTAATAGGTCTCCTACTCAAATCGGCATAAGACTTTTGTCGATCCTGGGCAGCCTTCATCTTTGCTTGAATAACTTTGACCTTATCTATAGTAGATTGGATAAGATCGGGTCCCAACACCAACGAATCACTTATGTCGCTCCAGAAAGTAGGACTACGACATTTCCTACCATAAAGAGCCTCGTAGGGAGCCATTTGGATGCTCGCATGATAGCTGTTGTTGTAAGAGAACTCTACCAAGCTTAAAGACTTCACCCACGAGCCTTGGAATTCCAGGGCACAAGCACGGAGCATGTCTTCCAAAGTCTGGATTGTTCTCTCCGTTTGCCCATCAGTTGCAGCATGGAAAGCGGTACTCAACTTCAACTTAGTACCAAAATCCTTTTGTAACGAGGACCAGAAATGAGATAAGAACCTGGGATCACGATCGGACACAATTTCCCTAGGTACACCATGCAACCTTATGATTTCATTTGAATAAGCCTCCGCCATTTGTTCCATTGACCAAGTCTTCTTCATAGGAATAAATCTGGCAACCTTGGTCAAGCGATCAACTATTACCCACACTGCATTCAAGCCACCAACGGCATTAGGAAGCCCCATCACAAAATCCATGGAAATGGAGTCAAACTTCCATGTTGGAATAGGAAGGGGTTGTAACAAACCACCTGGCCTTTGATGCTCAATCTTCACCTTCTGACACACCAAACACTTGGCAACAAATTCAACAACCTCTTTTTTCATACAAGGCCACCAAAAGCTTAGCTTGAGGTCCTTATACATCTTCGAACCTCCAGGATGTACTGAATAAGGAGTGTTATGAGCTTCACTCATGATTTCGTTCTTCAAAATCGGATCATTAGGCACACACCATCGCCCTTTGAACTTCATACTCCCATCCTCTGCAATATCAAAACTCCCAGCTCGTCCTTGAGCCTTTGCAGCCCGAATCTTCCGAAGCTTAGGATCATTCTGTTGCTTCTCTCTTAACTCAGCATAAAGAGCAGGCTCAGAACTCATAGCGCTTAAGCGAGCTTTAACCCCACCCAATGATACCACTTCAATTTCCATCTTGCGAAATTCCTCACATAAGTCCTTAGAGAGAACCTTCATAAAATTCAGCAAGGGTCCAGGCTTTCGACTCAGGGCATCAGCAACCCTATTAGCCTTTCCTTCCTTATACTCCAAGGTCAATTCATAATCCTTGACAAGCTCGAGCCAGCGCCTCTGACGCATATTCAATTCTTTCTGAGTGAAAATATACTTGAGGCTTTTATGATCAGTGTAAATCTTGCACGAAACACCATATAAATAGTGTCGCCAAATCTTTAATGCAAACACCACTGCAGCCAATTCAAGATCATGCGTAGGGTAATTCTTCTCATGAACTTTTAATTGCCTTGAAGCATAGGCAATAACCTTACCCCGTTGCATCAACACACACCCTAGTCCACTCTTCGAGGCATCACTGAACACCTCATACTCCTCTCCTTCTGTCGGCAAGACTAAGACAGGAGCAGATGTGAGCTTTTCTTTCAATAACTGAAAAGCCTTTTCGCACTCTTCGGACCATCTAAACTTGCAGTCTTTCTTCATCAATTTTGTCAAAGGTTGAGCAATAATAGAGAAGTTATGCACAAACCTTCGATAATAGCCTGCAAGTCCTAGAAAACTCCGAACTTCAGTTACACTAGAGGGACTTGCCCATTCTATAATAGCTTTAATCTTCGTTGGATCAACCTTCACACCTTCCTTGCTAATAACATGGCCTAGAAATGCCACTTTCTTAAGCCAGAATTCACATTTTGAGAACTTGGCAAACCATTTCTGCTTCCTGAGAATGTTTAACACCATTTCTAGATGTTTAACATGCTCTTCTTCATCCTTCGAGAATACCAAGATGTCGTCAATGAAGACAACTACACATTCATCCAACAACTCGTGAAAGGACCTATTCATCTGGTCCATAAACACAGCAGGGGCATTCGTAAGACCGAAGGGCATGACGACAAATTCATAATGCCCATATCTAGTCCGGAAAGCCGTCTTTTGAATATCATCTTCCCTCACAGGGATCTGATGGTAACCAGACCTAAGGTCAATTTTAGAAAAGACACCCGCGCCCTTTAATTGATCAAAAAGATCGTCAATTCTTGGCAAGGGATATCTATTTTTGATAGTTACCTTGTTCAGTTCACGGTAGTCAATACACAGCCGCATACTACCATCTTTCTTCTTCACAAATAGAACTGGAGCACCCCAAGGAGAAGCACTGGGCCTTATAAAACCCTTATCGATAAGCTCTTGCAACTGAGTCTTTAACTCTTGCATTTCTGAGGGTGCCATTCTATAGGGGGGTTTAGAAATAGGAGCGGTACCTGGAATCAAATCAATCCCAAATTCTACATCTCTTTCGGGAGGGATTCCAGGTAATTCTTCGGGAAATACATCTGGATAGTTTCTGACAATGGGAATGTCTTCAAGCTTAACGCCTTCGGAGACTTCAGTCACTTTGCACAAGAAAACTTCATCCCCTTTCCTTTGTATTTTCATCATCTTCATAGCAGAGATGATCTTTACACCAGGCTTTGCCTTGGTGTTAGAATAATAAACTCTCTCCCCTTTATGGTTTCTCAATACCACCTTCTCATCCCTACAATGGAATACAGCTCGGTATTCCTTCAACCAATCCATGCCGAATATCACATCGAATTCGTCCATGGGGAACTCTTTAAGATTTGCAGTCAATTCTACCTCGTTAATGATAACAGGAACGCTTTGAAAAGCGCGATGACAAGAAATTTTCTCCCCATTAGGAAGGGAGATCACAGATTTAACAGACGTAGAAGAGTTCAACTTGGCTTTTTCAATAAAGAAAGAAGAGATGAAAGAAGTAGTAGCACCAGTATCATTAAGCAGAGGTTCATCTTCTAGGAGGAACCCTACAAAAACAGAAATTTATATGTAGTCTTACATACTTCCTTGCTTTTCTAAAAGCAATTCCCATTTCTTACTACCCAAGTAATCCTCTCTCTATGGTCAAGTCAATTGCTTCGATTCCAAGTAACTTACTCAAGCAAGCCTCGGAATCGTTCAGCTCTGATACCAACTGTAATGACCCGTCTTAATATAGGGTGTATTGGCGGAAACAATACACTAAGTTGGGTCACTAAAATTTTCAAAATAAATTTATAACTTCGAATAAAGTAAATCAAAAAGTCATTACATAATAATCCAGGGAGTAAAACACTCCCATAAACAAAAATAAATAAAACATCTAAACTTCAACTTAATGTTCTAGGTAACCCTACATCTCTCAGTCTTATTCCCCAGTCGCTCCGAGTGAATTCAATCATCACCTGCAACAACTAAACCGCAAATTACCACTTAGTGGCCAGTAACTAGACTGTCCTTAACACAAAGGTTCAAATTTAAACAAAGAACTAATGCGAGACTTAATTAAAATTCAAACCAATTAACAACGATCCAACCATACAAGCCAAACCAATAGAGTCAAATAATGTTGATCAATTCAATTAATACCAAAGTAGGGTAACCAAATCAATTAAAACCAAGGATAACTTTTCCAAAACAATTTAACAAAAATCAAGTTAACAATATTTTCAAGTCGTACTTGGAACAGACGCAGTGAACAAATTCGCGGCCCACTAAGCCTAGATAAAGTCAGGGCGAACCTCGGGTCAACCACAATGATATAACCCTGTCTAAGAATGGCCAATCTCTCTCGTTTTCCGAAGATCCAGCATAACGAGAACGACAACTAAATCTAAAACCAATCTACTATAGATGTGCTGTCCAATCGAAGGAACCACTATGGACTTACCCAACGATTTCCAAATAACAACAAAACCAATGTTCATAAGGAACCACTATGGATTTACCCTTAAGAACCCAAAAGTCAAATTCCAAAACCAAATCAAATGTTCATAAGGAACCACTATGGATTTACCCTTAAGAACCCAAAGGCCACAATGACCGTTTCCAAAATACCAAAACTCCAAAGGAGTAGTTCAAAACCAATCAAGATCAAAATCATACAGTTTAAGTTGTAATGTCTGAGTTTGGAATAAGGATAATTCGAACTTAATCAAGAATACACCTTACTACAACTCTTGGCAAGAATATACTACAGACAATGTTATTTTATTCTTAAGTATAAACTTGTCGACAAGCAACAAAACAGTTTTATAAACCATCAAAATAAAATCACATAACCATTATAATAGTCAATAAAAGTCAATGGTCATGGTCAAAGTCAATGCCAAAGTCAAGTTCTCTATTTACATGACTTTAACAACAAATGGTCATAAACTATCTAATTAAATAAATAAGTAGTACATGAAATTAACACATAACCAAGCAATTAGGTACATGACCAAAAATAATAAATTAATAAATTAAATCAGATTTTAATTCCTCTTAACCTTAATTAATTCACAAAATTCAAATTAACTAGTTTAAGCCATTATTAAATAATAATTTTGTAAAATTAAACCCAAATTCATCAAAATTAATTTACACTATTACCTACTGATTGTAACATATTTTAGTGTTAAAATAATGTGGAAATAAATTAAAATCAATAAATTACAGCCAAATTACTATTAATAAGAAGTGTAGATTTTCCAGATTTTCATAATAATTTAAAATAAAATTATTCAAATCACGAAAATAAATTTTAACCAATCCTAATTTAATCTATGTTATAACACATCATAGAAGATTAAAATAACAATAATATATGCACGAAAATAATTAAAGCAAAATTTACTATATAAAACCGAATTAATCAATTTAAATTTTAATTAATTCTAAACAAGACTTCTATGTTTAATTAAGAAACTAAGTGAAGAAAAATCTAGTTACCTGGATAATGGAGGAAAGTAATAATCTTTAGAAGATTAAAGAAAACTCCAAGAAAATCTCCCAAATAATTTGCAAAATAAATTCCTTGAAGTAAGCTTGAATAATTCAAAATAAGTCTTCAAAAGTTACCCAAAAATATGATAATATTTTGACACTTGAAGAAAAATAAAGCAAGTATTCTTTTTTTTTATTTTGAGAGAAAAGAATGAGAGAAAGAAAGTTTATGAGCTAGTTTATGAATGAATGAAAATTTCCATAACAATAGGCTAGTATTTATAGGAGGGGAAAAACCATCCCAAAAGACTCTTCATAATGGTTGAGAATTTATGAGCATTAGGAAGTTCAATCAACTTGAAGAAAAGAAAATGAAAAGATTTGAAGGATGTTCATGCATTCATTCCATTCTAGAATGTACCAATTAATTAAGCATAAATTAGAATCAATTAACCTAATTAAACACTAATTTTAAAAGCTTATCATGATAATAGTGTACTAAAAAAAATATATATTTAGTCATCCTAATTTAAAACTTGTTACCACAAGTTGGTCCAAAAATAAATAACCTAGGACATATAATAGTAGTACATAAATTTAATGAAAATAATATATTAACACGACGACAACAACAACAACAACAACAATAATAATAATAATAATAATAATAATAATAATAATAATAATAATAATAATAATAATAATAATAATAATAATAATAATAATAATAACTTACGCTCCTTTTAAATCACATTATAAAGCATAAAAGAGATAGTTATAATAATCCACAAATAATATCATAATAAATTATTTTAAATTAAAAACTAGACTTAAAGAAAAGTAACTAGAAAGATGAATAAAATGGAAATTATGCCACAGAGAAAAATTCGGGGCATTACAATCCTACCCACTTATAAAAAGTTTCGTCCTCGAAACTTACAAAAAGAAAGATAACGAAACAAGGACGAAATAATTACCTTTGTTCGGCTACAAACAACTCGGGATACTTAAGTCGCATTGACTCCTCAGTTTCCCAGGTGGCTTGTTCATACTTTTGACTACGCCACAAAACTTTCACTAATGGCACTTCCTTTCTCCTCAGAGAACGTACCTGACGATCAAGGATTTTGACTAGCTTCTCCTCGAAAGTCAAATTAGGGTTGACCTCTACCGACTCTACGGCTATAACATGCGAAGGGTCACTTCGATAACGCCGTAACTGAGAGACATGGAACACATTGTGAACCTTAGATAGCTCGACTGGCAAAGCCAACTTATAAGCCACTTCACCAATCCTCTCAAGTACCTCATAAGGACCCACATACTTAGGGCTGAGCTTGCCCTTCACACCAAATCTCATTACTCCCTTCATTGGGGACACCTTCAAAAGCACCTTATCCCCAACATCATAAGTAATAGGTCTCCTACTCAAATCGGCATAAGACTTTTGTCGATCCTGGGCAGCCTTCATCTTTGCTTGAATAACTTTGACCTTATCTATAGTAGATTGGATAAGATCGGGTCCCAACACCAACGAATCACTTATGTCGCTCCAGAAAGTAGGACTACGACATTTCCTACCATAAAGAGCCTCGTAGGGAGCCATTTGGATGCTCGCATGATAGCTGTTGTTGTAAGAGAACTCTACCAAGCTTAAAGACTTCACCCACGAGCCTTGGAATTCCAGGGCACAAGCACGGAGCATGTCTTCCAAAGTCTGGATTGTTCTCTCCGTTTGCCCATCAGTTGCAGCATGGAAAGCGGTACTCAACTTCAACTTAGTACCAAAATCCTTTTGTAACGAGGACCAGAAATGAGATAAGAACCTGGGATCACGATCGGACACAATTTCCCTAGGTACACCATGCAACCTTATGATTTCATTTGAATAAGCCTCCGCCATTTGTTCCATTGACCAAGTCTTCTTCATAGGAATAAATCTGGCAACCTTGGTCAAGCGATCAACTATTACCCACACTGCATTCAAGCCACCAACGGCATTAGGAAGCCCCATCACAAAATCCATGGAAATGGAGTCAAACTTCCATGTTGGAATAGGAAGGGGTTGTAACAAACCACCTGGCCTTTGATGCTCAATCTTCACCTTCTGACACACCAAACACTTGGCAACAAATTCAACAACCTCTTTTTTCATACAAGGCCACCAAAAGCTTAGCTTGAGGTCCTTATACATCTTCGAACCTCCAGGATGTACTGAATAAGGAGTGTTATGAGCTTCACTCATGATTTCGTTCTTCAAAATCGGATCATTAGGCACACACCATCGCCCTTTGAACTTCATACTCCCATCCTCTGCAATATCAAAACTCCCAGCTCGTCCTTGAGCCTTTGCAGCCCGAATCTTCCGAAGCTTAGGATCATTCTGTTGCTTCTCTCTTAACTCAGCATAAAGAGCAGGCTCAGAACTCATAGCGCTTAAGCGAGCTTTAACCCCACCCAATGATACCACTTCAATTTCCATCTTGCGAAATTCCTCACATAAGTCCTTAGAGAGAACCTTCATAAAATTCAGCAAGGGTCCAGGCTTTCGACTCAGGGCATCAGCAACCCTATTAGCCTTTCCTTCCTTATACTCCAAGGTCAATTCATAATCCTTGACAAGCTCGAGCCAGCGCCTCTGACGCATATTCAATTCTTTCTGAGTGAAAATATACTTGAGGCTTTTATGATCAGTGTAAATCTTGCACGAAACACCATATAAATAGTGTCGCCAAATCTTTAATGCAAACACCACTGCAGCCAATTCAAGATCATGCGTAGGGTAATTCTTCTCATGAACTTTTAATTGCCTTGAAGCATAGGCAATAACCTTACCCCGTTGCATCAACACACACCCTAGTCCACTCTTCGAGGCATCACTGAACACCTCATACTCCTCTCCTTCTGTCGGCAAGACTAAGACAGGAGCAGATGTGAGCTTTTCTTTCAATAACTGAAAAGCCTTTTCGCACTCTTCGGACCATCTAAACTTGCAGTCTTTCTTCATCAATTTTGTCAAAGGTTGAGCAATAATAGAGAAGTTATGCACAAACCTTCGATAATAGCCTGCAAGTCCTAGAAAACTCCGAACTTCAGTTACACTAGAGGGACTTGCCCATTCTATAATAGCTTTAATCTTCGTTGGATCAACCTTCACACCTTCCTTGCTAATAACATGGCCTAGAAATGCCACTTTCTTAAGCCAGAATTCACATTTTGAGAACTTGGCAAACCATTTCTGCTTCCTGAGAATGTTTAACACCATTTCTAGATGTTTAACATGCTCTTCTTCATCCTTCGAGAATACCAAGATGTCGTCAATGAAGACAACTACACATTCATCCAACAACTCGTGAAAGGACCTATTCATCTGGTCCATAAACACAGCAGGGGCATTCGTAAGACCGAAGGGCATGACGACAAATTCATAATGCCCATATCTAGTCCGGAAAGCCGTCTTTTGAATATCATCTTCCCTCACAGGGATCTGATGGTAACCAGACCTAAGGTCAATTTTAGAAAAGACACCCGCGCCCTTTAATTGATCAAAAAGATCGTCAATTCTTGGCAAGGGATATCTATTTTTGATAGTTACCTTGTTCAGTTCACGGTAGTCAATACACAGCCGCATACTACCATCTTTCTTCTTCACAAATAGAACTGGAGCACCCCAAGGAGAAGCACTGGGCCTTATAAAACCCTTATCGATAAGCTCTTGCAACTGAGTCTTTAACTCTTGCATTTCTGAGGGTGCCATTCTATAGGGGGGTTTAGAAATAGGAGCGGTACCTGGAATCAAATCAATCCCAAATTCTACATCTCTTTCGGGAGGGATTCCAGGTAATTCTTCGGGAAATACATCTGGATAGTTTCTGACAATGGGAATGTCTTCAAGCTTAACGCCTTCGGAGACTTCAGTCACTTTGCACAAGAAAACTTCATCCCCTTTCCTTTGTATTTTCATCATCTTCATAGCAGAGATGATCTTTACACCAGGCTTTGCCTTGGTGTTAGAATAATAAACTCTCTCCCCTTTATGGTTTCTCAATACCACCTTCTCATCCCTACAATGGAATACAGCTCGGTATTCCTTCAACCAATCCATGCCGAATATCACATCGAATTCGTCCATGGGGAACTCTTTAAGATTTGCAGTCAATTCTACCTCGTTAATGATAACAGGAACGCTTTGAAAAGCGCGATGACAAGAAATTTTCTCCCCATTAGGAAGGGAGATCACAGATTTAACAGACGTAGAAGAGTTCAACTTGGCTTTTTCAATAAAGAAAGAAGAGATGAAAGAAGTAGTAGCACCAGTATCATTAAGCAGAGGTTCATCTTCTAGGAGGAACCCTACAAAAACAGAAATTTATATGTAGTCTTACATACTTCCTTGCTTTTCTAAAAGCAATTCCCATTTCTTACTACCCAAGTAATCCTCTCTCTATGGTCAAGTCAATTGCTTCGATTCCAAGTAACTTACTCAAGCAAGCCTCGGAATCGTTCAGCTCTGATACCAACTGTAATGACCCGTCTTAATATAGGGTGTATTGGCGGAAACAATACACTAAGTTGGGTCACTAAAATTTTCAAAATAAATTTATAACTTCGAATAAAGTAAATCAAAAAGTCATTACATAATAATCCAGGGAGTAAAACACTCCCATAAACAAAAATAAATAAAACATCTAAACTTCAACTTAATGTTCTAGGTAACCCTACATCTCTCAGTCTTATTCCCCAGTCGCTCCGAGTGAATTCAATCATCACCTGCAACAACTAAACCGCAAATTACCACTTAGTGGCCAGTAACTAGACTGTCCTTAACACAAAGGTTCAAATTTAAACAAAGAACTAATGCGAGACTTAATTAAAATTCAAACCAATTAACAACGATCCAACCATACAAGCCAAACCAATAGAGTCAAATAATGTTGATCAATTCAATTAATACCAAAGTAGGGTAACCAAATCAATTAAAACCAAGGATAACTTTTCCAAAACAATTTAACAAAAATCAAGTTAACAATATTTTCAAGTCGTACTTGGAACAGACGCAGTGAACAAATTCGCGGCCCACTAAGCCTAGATAAAGTCAGGGCGAACCTCGGGTCAACCACAATGATATAACCCTGTCTAAGAATGGCCAATCTCTCTCGTTTTCCGAAGATCCAGCATAACGAGAACGACAACTAAATCTAAAACCAATCTACTATAGATGTGCTGTCCAATCGAAGGAACCACTATGGACTTACCCAACGATTTCCAAATAACAACAAAACCAATGTTCATAAGGAACCACTATGGATTTACCCTTAAGAACCCAAAAGTCAAATTCCAAAACCAAATCAAATGTTCATAAGGAACCACTATGGATTTACCCTTAAGAACCCAAAGGCCACAATGACCGTTTCCAAAATACCAAAACTCCAAAGGAGTAGTTCAAAACCAATCAAGATCAAAATCATACAGTTTAAGTTGTAATGTCTGAGTTTGGAATAAGGATAATTCGAACTTAATCAAGAATACACCTTACTACAACTCTTGGCAAGAATATACTACAGACAATGTTATTTTATTCTTAAGTATAAACTTGTCGACAAGCAACAAAACAGTTTTATAAACCATCAAAATAAAATCACATAACCATTATAATAGTCAATAAAAGTCAATGGTCATGGTCAAAGTCAATGCCAAAGTCAAGTTCTCTATTTACATGACTTTAACAACAAATGGTCATAAACTATCTAATTAAATAAATAAGTAGTACATGAAATTAACACATAACCAAGCAATTAGGTACATGACCAAAAATAATAAATTAATAAATTAAATCAGATTTTAATTCCTCTTAACCTTAATTAATTCACAAAATTCAAATTAACTAGTTTAAGCCATTATTAAATAATAATTTTGTAAAATTAAACCCAAATTCATCAAAATTAATTTACACTATTACCTACTGATTGTAACATATTTTAGTGTTAAAATAATGTGGAAATAAATTAAAATCAATAAATTACAGCCAAATTACTATTAATAAGAAGTGTAGATTTTCCAGATTTTCATAATAATTTAAAATAAAATTATTCAAATCACGAAAATAAATTTTAACCAATCCTAATTTAATCTATGTTATAACACATCATAGAAGATTAAAATAACAATAATATATGCACGAAAATAATTAAAGCAAAATTTACTATATAAAACCGAATTAATCAATTTAAATTTTAATTAATTCTAAACAAGACTTCTATGTTTAATTAAGAAACTAAGTGAAGAAAAATCTAGTTACCTGGATAATGGAGGAAAGTAATAATCTTTAGAAGATTAAAGAAAACTCCAAGAAAATCTCCCAAATAATTTGCAAAATAAATTCCTTGAAGTAAGCTTGAATAATTCAAAATAAGTCTTCAAAAGTTACCCAAAAATATGATAATATTTTGACACTTGAAGAAAAATAAAGCAAGTATTCTTTTTTTTTATTTTGAGAGAAAAGAATGAGAGAAAGAAAGTTTATGAGCTAGTTTATGAATGAATGAAAATTTCCATAACAATAGGCTAGTATTTATAGGAGGGGAAAAACCATCCCAAAAGACTCTTCATAATGGTTGAGAATTTATGAGCATTAGGAAGTTCAATCAACTTGAAGAAAAGAAAATGAAAAGATTTGAAGGATGTTCATGCATTCATTCCATTCTAGAATGTACCAATTAATTAAGCATAAATTAGAATCAATTAACCTAATTAAACACTAATTTTAAAAGCTTATCATGATAATAGTGTACTAAAAAAAATATATATTTAGTCATCCTAATTTAAAACTTGTTACCACAAGTTGGTCCAAAAATAAATAACCTAGGACATATAATAGTAGTACATAAATTTAATGAAAATAATATATTAACACGACGACAACAACAACAACAACAACAACAATAATAATAATAATAATAATAATAATAATAATAATAATAATAATAATAATAATAATAATAATAATAATAATAATAATAATAACTTACGCTCCTTTTAAATCACATTATAAAGCATAAAAGAGATAGTTATAATAATCCACAAATAATATCATAATAAATTATTTTAAATTAAAAACTAGACTTAAAGAAAAGTAACTAGAAAGATGAATAAAATGGAAATTATGCCACAGAGAAAAATTCGGGGCATTACAATCCTACCCACTTATAAAAAGTTTCGTCCTCGAAACTTACAAAAAGAAAGATAACGAAACAAGGACGAAATAATTACCTTTGTTCGGCTACAAACAACTCGGGATACTTAAGTCGCATTGACTCCTCAGTTTCCCAGGTGGCTTGTTCATACTTTTGACTACGCCACAAAACTTTCACTAATGGCACTTCCTTTCTCCTCAGAGAACGTACCTGACGATCAAGGATTTTGACTAGCTTCTCCTCGAAAGTCAAATTAGGGTTGACCTCTACCGACTCTACGGCTATAACATGCGAAGGGTCACTTCGATAACGCCGTAACTGAGAGACATGGAACACATTGTGAACCTTAGATAGCTCGACTGGCAAAGCCAACTTATAAGCCACTTCACCAATCCTCTCAAGTACCTCATAAGGACCCACATACTTAGGGCTGAGCTTGCCCTTCACACCAAATCTCATTACTCCCTTCATTGGGGACACCTTCAAAAGCACCTTATCCCCAACATCATAAGTAATAGGTCTCCTACTCAAATCGGCATAAGACTTTTGTCGATCCTGGGCAGCCTTCATCTTTGCTTGAATAACTTTGACCTTATCTATAGTAGATTGGATAAGATCGGGTCCCAACACCAACGAATCACTTATGTCGCTCCAGAAAGTAGGACTACGACATTTCCTACCATAAAGAGCCTCGTAGGGAGCCATTTGGATGCTCGCATGATAGCTGTTGTTGTAAGAGAACTCTACCAAGCTTAAAGACTTCACCCACGAGCCTTGGAATTCCAGGGCACAAGCACGGAGCATGTCTTCCAAAGTCTGGATTGTTCTCTCCGTTTGCCCATCAGTTGCAGCATGGAAAGCGGTACTCAACTTCAACTTAGTACCAAAATCCTTTTGTAACGAGGACCAGAAATGAGATAAGAACCTGGGATCACGATCGGACACAATTTCCCTAGGTACACCATGCAACCTTATGATTTCATTTGAATAAGCCTCCGCCATTTGTTCCATTGACCAAGTCTTCTTCATAGGAATAAATCTGGCAACCTTGGTCAAGCGATCAACTATTACCCACACTGCATTCAAGCCACCAACGGCATTAGGAAGCCCCATCACAAAATCCATGGAAATGGAGTCAAACTTCCATGTTGGAATAGGAAGGGGTTGTAACAAACCACCTGGCCTTTGATGCTCAATCTTCACCTTCTGACACACCAAACACTTGGCAACAAATTCAACAACCTCTTTTTTCATACAAGGCCACCAAAAGCTTAGCTTGAGGTCCTTATACATCTTCGAACCTCCAGGATGTACTGAATAAGGAGTGTTATGAGCTTCACTCATGATTTCGTTCTTCAAAATCGGATCATTAGGCACACACCATCGCCCTTTGAACTTCATACTCCCATCCTCTGCAATATCAAAACTCCCAGCTCGTCCTTGAGCCTTTGCAGCCCGAATCTTCCGAAGCTTAGGATCATTCTGTTGCTTCTCTCTTAACTCAGCATAAAGAGCAGGCTCAGAACTCATAGCGCTTAAGCGAGCTTTAACCCCACCCAATGATACCACTTCAATTTCCATCTTGCGAAATTCCTCACATAAGTCCTTAGAGAGAACCTTCATAAAATTCAGCAAGGGTCCAGGCTTTCGACTCAGGGCATCAGCAACCCTATTAGCCTTTCCTTCCTTATACTCCAAGGTCAATTCATAATCCTTGACAAGCTCGAGCCAGCGCCTCTGACGCATATTCAATTCTTTCTGAGTGAAAATATACTTGAGGCTTTTATGATCAGTGTAAATCTTGCACGAAACACCATATAAATAGTGTCGCCAAATCTTTAATGCAAACACCACTGCAGCCAATTCAAGATCATGCGTAGGGTAATTCTTCTCATGAACTTTTAATTGCCTTGAAGCATAGGCAATAACCTTACCCCGTTGCATCAACACACACCCTAGTCCACTCTTCGAGGCATCACTGAACACCTCATACTCCTCTCCTTCTGTCGGCAAGACTAAGACAGGAGCAGATGTGAGCTTTTCTTTCAATAACTGAAAAGCCTTTTCGCACTCTTCGGACCATCTAAACTTGCAGTCTTTCTTCATCAATTTTGTCAAAGGTTGAGCAATAATAGAGAAGTTATGCACAAACCTTCGATAATAGCCTGCAAGTCCTAGAAAACTCCGAACTTCAGTTACACTAGAGGGACTTGCCCATTCTATAATAGCTTTAATCTTCGTTGGATCAACCTTCACACCTTCCTTGCTAATAACATGGCCTAGAAATGCCACTTTCTTAAGCCAGAATTCACATTTTGAGAACTTGGCAAACCATTTCTGCTTCCTGAGAATGTTTAACACCATTTCTAGATGTTTAACATGCTCTTCTTCATCCTTCGAGAATACCAAGATGTCGTCAATGAAGACAACTACACATTCATCCAACAACTCGTGAAAGGACCTATTCATCTGGTCCATAAACACAGCAGGGGCATTCGTAAGACCGAAGGGCATGACGACAAATTCATAATGCCCATATCTAGTCCGGAAAGCCGTCTTTTGAATATCATCTTCCCTCACAGGGATCTGATGGTAACCAGACCTAAGGTCAATTTTAGAAAAGACACCCGCGCCCTTTAATTGATCAAAAAGATCGTCAATTCTTGGCAAGGGATATCTATTTTTGATAGTTACCTTGTTCAGTTCACGGTAGTCAATACACAGCCGCATACTACCATCTTTCTTCTTCACAAATAGAACTGGAGCACCCCAAGGAGAAGCACTGGGCCTTATAAAACCCTTATCGATAAGCTCTTGCAACTGAGTCTTTAACTCTTGCATTTTTGAGGGTGCCATTCTATAGGGGGGTTTAGAAATAGGAGCGGTACCTGGAATCAAATCAATCCCAAATTCTACATCTCTTTCGGGAGGGATTCCAGGTAATTCTTCGGGAAATACATCTGGATAGTTTCTGACAATGGGAATGTCTTCAAGCTTAACGCCTTCGGAGACTTCAGTCACTTTGCACAAGAAAACTTCATCCCCTTTCCTTTGTATTTTCATCATCTTCATAGCAGAGATGATCTTTACACCAGGCTTTGCCTTGGTGTTAGAATAATAAACTCTCTCCCCTTTATGGTTTCTCAATACCACCTTCTCATCCCTACAATGGAATACAGCTCGGTATTCCTTCAACCAATCCATGCCGAATATCACATCGAATTCGTCCATGGGGAACTCTTTAAGATTTGCAGTCAATTCTACCTCGTTAATGATAACAGGAACGCTTTGAAAAGCGCGATGACAAGAAATTTTCTCCCCATTAGGAAGGGAGATCACAGATTTAACAGACGTAGAAGAGTTCAACTTGGCTTTTTCAATAAAGAAAGAAGAGATGAAAGAAGTAGTAGCACCAGTATCATTAAGCAGAGGTTCATCTTCTAGGAGGAACCCTACAAAAACAGAAATTTATATGTAGTCTTACATACTTCCTTGCTTTTCTAAAAGCAATTCCCATTTCTTACTACCCAAGTAATCCTCTCTCTATGGTCAAGTCAATTGCTTCGATTCCAAGTAACTTACTCAAGCAAGCCTCGGAATCGTTCAGCTCTGATACCAACTGTAATGACCCGTCTTAATATAGGGTGTATTGGCGGAAACAATACACTAAGTTGGGTCACTAAAATTTTCAAAATAAATTTATAACTTCGAATAAAGTAAATCAAAAAGTCATTACATAATAATCCAGGGAGTAAAACACTCCCATAAACAAAAATAAATAAAACATCTAAACTTCAACTTAATGTTCTAGGTAACCCTACATCTCTCAGTCTTATTCCCCAGTCGCTCCGAGTGAATTCAATCATCACCTGCAACAACTAAACCGCAAATTACCACTTAGTGGCCAGTAACTAGACTGTCCTTAACACAAAGGTTCAAATTTAAACAAAGAACTAATGCGAGACTTAATTAAAATTCAAACCAATTAACAACGATCCAACCATACAAGCCAAACCAATAGAGTCAAATAATGTTGATCAATTCAATTAATACCAAAGTAGGGTAACCAAATCAATTAAAACCAAGGATAACTTTTCCAAAACAATTTAACAAAAATCAAGTTAACAATATTTTCAAGTCGTACTTGGAACAGACGCAGTGAACAAATTCGCGGCCCACTAAGCCTAGATAAAGTCAGGGCGAACCTCGGGTCAACCACAATGATATAACCCTGTCTAAGAATGGCCAATCTCTCTCGTTTTCCGAAGATCCAGCATAACGAGAACGACAACTAAATCTAAAACCAATCTACTATAGATGTGCTGTCCAATCGAAGGAACCACTATGGACTTACCCAACGATTTCCAAATAACAACAAAACCAATGTTCATAAGGAACCACTATGGATTTACCCTTAAGAACCCAAAAGTCAAATTCCAAAACCAAATCAAATGTTCATAAGGAACCACTATGGATTTACCCTTAAGAACCCAAAGGCCACAATGACCGTTTCCAAAATACCAAAACTCCAAAGGAGTAGTTCAAAACCAATCAAGATCAAAATCATACAGTTTAAGTTGTAATGTCTGAGTTTGGAATAAGGATAATTCGAACTTAATCAAGAATACACCTTACTACAACTCTTGGCAAGAATATACTACAGACAATGTTATTTTATTCTTAAGTATAAACTTGTCGACAAGCAACAAAACAGTTTTATAAACCATCAAAATAAAATCACATAACCATTATAATAGTCAATAAAAGTCAATGGTCATGGTCAAAGTCAATGCCAAAGTCAAGTTCTCTATTTACATGACTTTAACAACAAATGGTCATAAACTATCTAATTAAATAAATAAGTAGTACATGAAATTAACACATAACCAAGCAATTAGGTACATGACCAAAAATAATAAATTAATAAATTAAATCAGATTTTAATTCCTCTTAACCTTAATTAATTCACAAAATTCAAATTAACTAGTTTAAGCCATTATTAAATAATAATTTTGTAAAATTAAACCCAAATTCATCAAAATTAATTTACACTATTACCTACTGATTGTAACATATTTTAGTGTTAAAATAATGTGGAAATAAATTAAAATCAATAAATTACAGCCAAATTACTATTAATAAGAAGTGTAGATTTTCCAGATTTTCATAATAATTTAAAATAAAATTATTCAAATCACGAAAATAAATTTTAACCAATCCTAATTTAATCTATGTTATAACACATCATAGAAGATTAAAATAACAATAATATATGCACGAAAATAATTAAAGCAAAATTTACTATATAAAACCGAATTAATCAATTTAAATTTTAATTAATTCTAAACAAGACTTCTATGTTTAATTAAGAAACTAAGTGAAGAAAAATCTAGTTACCTGGATAATGGAGGAAAGTAATAATCTTTAGAAGATTAAAGAAAACTCCAAGAAAATCTCCCAAATAATTTGCAAAATAAATTCCTTGAAGTAAGCTTGAATAATTCAAAATAAGTCTTCAAAAGTTACCCAAAAATATGATAATATTTTGACACTTGAAGAAAAATAAAGCAAGTATTCTTTTTTTTTATTTTGAGAGAAAAGAATGAGAGAAAGAAAGTTTATGAGCTAGTTTATGAATGAATGAAAATTTCCATAACAATAGGCTAGTATTTATAGGAGGGGAAAAACCATCCCAAAAGACTCTTCATAATGGTTGAGAATTTATGAGCATTAGGAAGTTCAATCAACTTGAAGAAAAGAAAATGAAAAGATTTGAAGGATGTTCATGCATTCATTCCATTCTAGAATGTACCAATTAATTAAGCATAAATTAGAATCAATTAACCTAATTAAACACTAATTTTAAAAGCTTATCATGATAATAGTGTACTAAAAAAAATATATATTTAGTCATCCTAATTTAAAACTTGTTACCACAAGTTGGTCCAAAAATAAATAACCTAGGACATATAATAGTAGTACATAAATTTAATGAAAATAATATATTAACACGACGACAACAACAACAACAACAACAATAATAATAATAATAATAATAATAATAATAATAATAATAATAATAATAATAATAATAATAATAATAATAATAATAATAATAATAACTTACGCTCCTTTTAAATCACATTATAAAGCATAAAAGAGATAGTTATAATAATCCACAAATAATATCATAATAAATTATTTTAAATTAAAAACTAGACTTAAAGAAAAGTAACTAGAAAGATGAATAAAATGGAAATTATGCCACAGAGAAAAATTCGGGGCATTACAATCCTACCCACTTATAAAAAGTTTCGTCCTCGAAACTTACAAAAAGAAAGATAACGAAACAAGGACGAAATAATTACCTTTGTTCGGCTACAAACAACTCGGGATACTTAAGTCGCATTGACTCCTCAGTTTCCCAGGTGGCTTGTTCATACTTTTGACTACGCCACAAAACTTTCACTAATGGCACTTCCTTTCTCCTCAGAGAACGTACCTGACGATCAAGGATTTTGACTAGCTTCTCCTCGAAAGTCAAATTAGGGTTGACCTCTACCGACTCTACGGCTATAACATGCGAAGGGTCACTTCGATAACGCCGTAACTGAGAGACATGGAACACATTGTGAACCTTAGATAGCTCGACTGGCAAAGCCAACTTATAAGCCACTTCACCAATCCTCTCAAGTACCTCATAAGGACCCACATACTTAGGGCTGAGCTTGCCCTTCACACCAAATCTCATTACTCCCTTCATTGGGGACACCTTCAAAAGCACCTTATCCCCAACATCATAAGTAATAGGTCTCCTACTCAAATCGGCATAAGACTTTTGTCGATCCTGGGCAGCCTTCATCTTTGCTTGAATAACTTTGACCTTATCTATAGTAGATTGGATAAGATCGGGTCCCAACACCAACGAATCACTTATGTCGCTCCAGAAAGTAGGACTACGACATTTCCTACCATAAAGAGCCTCGTAGGGAGCCATTTGGATGCTCGCATGATAGCTGTTGTTGTAAGAGAACTCTACCAAGCTTAAAGACTTCACCCACGAGCCTTGGAATTCCAGGGCACAAGCACGGAGCATGTCTTCCAAAGTCTGGATTGTTCTCTCCGTTTGCCCATCAGTTGCAGCATGGAAAGCGGTACTCAACTTCAACTTAGTACCAAAATCCTTTTGTAACGAGGACCAGAAATGAGATAAGAACCTGGGATCACGATCGGACACAATTTCCCTAGGTACACCATGCAACCTTATGATTTCATTTGAATAAGCCTCCGCCATTTGTTCCATTGACCAAGTCTTCTTCATAGGAATAAATCTGGCAACCTTGGTCAAGCGATCAACTATTACCCACACTGCATTCAAGCCACCAACGGCATTAGGAAGCCCCATCACAAAATCCATGGAAATGGAGTCAAACTTCCATGTTGGAATAGGAAGGGGTTGTAACAAACCACCTGGCCTTTGATGCTCAATCTTCACCTTCTGACACACCAAACACTTGGCAACAAATTCAACAACCTCTTTTTTCATACAAGGCCACCAAAAGCTTAGCTTGAGGTCCTTATACATCTTCGAACCTCCAGGATGTACTGAATAAGGAGTGTTATGAGCTTCACTCATGATTTCGTTCTTCAAAATCGGATCATTAGGCACACACCATCGCCCTTTGAACTTCATACTCCCATCCTCTGCAATATCAAAACTCCCAGCTCGTCCTTGAGCCTTTGCAGCCCGAATCTTCCGAAGCTTAGGATCATTCTGTTGCTTCTCTCTTAACTCAGCATAAAGAGCAGGCTCAGAACTCATAGCGCTTAAGCGAGCTTTAACCCCACCCAATGATACCACTTCCATTTCCATCTTGCGAAATTCCTCACATAAGTCCTTAGAGAGAACCTTCATAAAATTCAGCAAGGGTCCAGGCTTTCGACTCAGGGCATCAGCAACCCTATTAGCCTTTCCTTCCTTATACTCCAAGGTCAATTCATAATCCTTGACAAGCTCGAGCCAGCGCCTCTGACGCATATTCAATTCTTTCTGAGTGAAAATATACTTGAGGCTTTTATGATCAGTGTAAATCTTGCACGAAACACCATATAAATAGTGTCGCCAAATCTTTAATGCAAACACCACTGCAGCCAATTCAAGATCATGCGTAGGGTAATTCTTCTCATGAACTTTTAATTGCCTTGAAGCATAGGCAATAACCTTACCCCGTTGCATCAACACACACCCTAGTCCACTCTTCGAGGCATCACTGAACACCTCATACTCCTCTCCTTCTGTCGGCAAGACTAAGACAGGAGCAGATGTGAGCTTTTCTTTCAATAACTGAAAAGCCTTTTCGCACTCTTCGGACCATCTAAACTTGCAGTCTTTCTTCATCAATTTTGTCAAAGGTTGAGCAATAATAGAGAAGTTATGCACAAACCTTCGATAATAGCCTGCAAGTCCTAGAAAACTCCGAACTTCAGTTACACTAGAGGGACTTGCCCATTCTATAATAGCTTTAATCTTCGTTGGATCAACCTTCACACCTTCCTTGCTAATAACATGGCCTAGAAATGCCACTTTCTTAAGCCAGAATTCACATTTTGAGAACTTGGCAAACCATTTCTGCTTCCTGAGAATGTTTAACACCATTTCTAGATGTTTAACATGCTCTTCTTCATCCTTCGAGAATACCAAGATGTCGTCAATGAAGACAACTACACATTCATCCAACAACTCGTGAAAGGACCTATTCATCTGGTCCATAAACACAGCAGGGGCATTCGTAAGACCGAAGGGCATGACGACAAATTCATAATGCCCATATCTAGTCCGGAAAGCCGTCTTTTGAATATCATCTTCCCTCACAGGGATCTGATGGTAACCAGACCTAAGGTCAATTTTAGAAAAGACACCCGCGCCCTTTAATTGATCAAAAAGATCGTCAATTCTTGGCAAGGGATATCTATTTTTGATAGTTACCTTGTTCAGTTCACGGTAGTCAATACACAGCCGCATACTACCATCTTTCTTCTTCACAAATAGAACTGGAGCACCCCAAGGAGAAGCACTGGGCCTTATAAAACCCTTATCGATAAGCTCTTGCAACTGAGTCTTTAACTCTTGCATTTCTGAGGGTGCCATTCTATAGGGGGGTTTAGAAATAGGAGCGGTACCTGGAATCAAATCAATCCCAAATTCTACATCTCTTTCGGGAGGGATTCCAGGTAATTCTTCGGGAAATACATCTGGATAGTTTCTGACAATGGGAATGTCTTCAAGCTTAACGCCTTCGGAGACTTCAGTCACTTTGCACAAGAAAACTTCATCCCCTTTCCTTTGTATTTTCATCATCTTCATAGCAGAGATGATCTTTACACCAGGCTTTGCCTTGGTGTTAGAATAATAAACTCTCTCCCCTTTATGGTTTCTCAATACCACCTTCTCATCCCTACAATGGAATACAGCTCGGTATTCCTTCAACCAATCCATGCCGAATATCACATCGAATTCGTCCATGGGGAACTCTTTAAGATTTGCAGTCAATTCTACCTCGTTAATGATAACAGGAACGCTTTGAAAAGCGCGATGACAAGAAATTTTCTCCCCATTAGGAAGGGAGATCACAGATTTAACAGACGTAGAAGAGTTCAACTTGGCTTTTTCAATAAAGAAAGAAGAGATGAAAGAAGTAGTAGCACCAGTATCATTAAGCAGAGGTTCATCTTCTAGGAGGAACCCTACAAAAACAGAAATTTATATGTAGTCTTACATACTTCCTTGCTTTTCTAAAAGCAATTCCCATTTCTTACTACCCAAGTAATCCTCTCTCTATGGTCAAGTCAATTGCTTCGATTCCAAGTAACTTACTCAAGCAAGCCTCGGAATCGTTCAGCTCTGATACCAACTGTAATGACCCGTCTTAATATAGGGTGTATTGGCGGAAACAATACACTAAGTTGGGTCACTAAAATTTTCAAAATAAATTTATAACTTCGAATAAAGTAAATCAAAAAGTCATTACATAATAATCCAGGGAGTAAAACACTCCCATAAACAAAAATAAATAAAACATCTAAACTTCAACTTAATGTTCTAGGTAACCCTACATCTCTCAGTCTTATTCCCCAGTCGCTCCGAGTGAATTCAATCATCACCTGCAACAACTAAACCGCAAATTACCACTTAGTGGCCAGTAACTAGACTGTCCTTAACACAAAGGTTCAAATTTAAACAAAGAACTAATGCGAGACTTAATTAAAATTCAAACCAATTAACAACGATCCAACCATACAAGCCAAACCAATAGAGTCAAATAATGTTGATCAATTCAATTAATACCAAAGTAGGGTAACCAAATCAATTAAAATCAAGGATAACTTTTCCAAAACAATTTAACAAAAATCAAGTTAACAATATTTTCAAGTCGTACTTGGAACAGACGCAGTGAACAAATTCGCGGCCCACTAAGCCTAGATAAAGTCAGGGCGAACCTCGGGTCAACCACAATGATATAACCCTGTCTAAGAATGGCCAATCTCTCTCGTTTTCCGAAGATCCAGCATAACGAGAACGACAACTAAATCTAAAACCAATCTACTATAGATGTGCTGTCCAATCGAAGGAACCACTATGGACTTACCCAACGATTTCCAAATAACAACAAAACCAATGTTCATAAGGAACCACTATGGATTTACCCTTAAGAACCCAAAAGTCAAATTCCAAAACCAAATCAAATGTTCATAAGGAACCACTATGGATTTACCCTTAAGAACCCAAAGGCCACAATGACCGTTTCCAAAATACCAAAACTCCAAAGGAGTAGTTCAAAACCAATCAAGATCAAAATCATACAGTTTAAGTTGTAATGTCTGAGTTTGGAATAAGGATAATTCGAACTTAATCAAGAATACACCTTACTACAACTCTTGGCAAGAATATACTACAGACAATGTTATTTTATTCTTAAGTATAAACTTGTCGACAAGCAACAAAACAGTTTTATAAACCATCAAAATAAAATCACATAACCATTATAATAGTCAATAAAAGTCAATGGTCATGGTCAAAGTCAATGCCAAAGTCAAGTTCTCTATTTACATGACTTTAACAACAAATGGTCATAAACTATCTAATTAAATAAATAAGTAGTACATGAAATTAACACATAACCAAGCAATTAGGTACATGACCAAAAATAATAAATTAATAAATTAAATCAGATTTTAATTCCTCTTAACCTTAATTAATTCACAAAATTCAAATTAACTAGTTTAAGCCATTATTAAATAATAATTTTGTAAAATTAAACCCAAATTCATCAAAATTAATTTACACTATTACCTACTGATTGTAACATATTTTAGTGTTAAAATAATGTGGAAATAAATTAAAATCAATAAATTACAGCCAAATTACTATTAATAAGAAGTGTAGATTTTCCAGATTTTCATAATAATTTAAAATAAAATTATTCAAATCACGAAAATAAATTTTAACCAATCCTAATTTAATCTATGTTATAACACATCATAGAAGATTAAAATAACAATAATATATGCACGAAAATAATTAAAGCAAAATTTACTATATAAAACCGAATTAATCAATTTAAATTTTAATTAATTCTAAACAAGACTTCTATGTTTAATTAAGAAACTAAGTGAAGAAAAATCTAGTTACCTGGATAATGGAGGAAAGTAATAATCTTTAGAAGATTAAAGAAAACTCCAAGAAAATCTCCCAAATAATTTGCAAAATAAATTCCTTGAAGTAAGCTTGAATAATTCAAAATAAGTCTTCAAAAGTTACCCAAAAATATGATAATATTTTGACACTTGAAGAAAAATAAAGCA
>NC_080049.1:23789481-23811319 GCF_026212465.1 Amaranthus tricolor
AGAAGGTGTGAAGAAGGTATGATCTTAACAGTTGGGGTTGGAAACACTGTTCGCTTTTGGCATGACAGATGGTGTGAACCAGGGATCTTAAAAAACATCTTCCCAAGGCTTTTTTCAATTTCCTCCCAGAAAACTTTTTGCATAAATTCACTTGGGGAATGGAACGGGAACTCCTGGGTTTGGAGTCTTGAATGGCGTGGAACGCTATACGAATGGGAAAGGGAACAGGTACGCACGCAAAAGTGGCATAAATGCTTAAAAACCCCTAAAATCGCAACTTAATACGTAATTTCTAGCATATGACTATGATTATGAATTCTAACCGCTTCAACAGAATAATATATACCAAATAGTGTTGTGTGCCACGTTTCGTGGAAAACAAACCATGTTTGAGCTACTTTATGCGCAAAAGTGGCAAAACGCAAAAATCGCATAAAATCGCAACTTAACACGTAATTTCGACCATATGACTATGATTTTCAATTCTAACCACTTCAACACAATAATATATACCAAATAGTGTTGTATGCCAAGTTTCGTGCAAAACAAACCAAGTTTGGGCTACTTTATGTGCCAAAGTGTCAAAAACGCTTAAAAACGCATAAAATCACAGCTTAACGCGTAATTTATAGCATATGACTATGATTTTAAATTTCAACCACTTGAAACACAATAAGATATACCAAATAGTGTTGTGTGCCAAGTTTCTTGCAAATCAAACCAAGTTTGAGCTACTTTATGCGCAAAAGTGTCAAAAACGCATAAAAAACGCGTAAAATCGCAACTTAACATGTAATTTTTAGCATATCACTATGATTTTAATTTCTAACCCACTTAAACACAATAATATATACCAAATAGTGTTCTGTACCATGTTTCATTCAAAACAAACAATGTTTGAGTTACTTTATGTGCAAAAGTGGCAAAAACGCTTAAAAATGCATAACATCGCAACTTAACACATAATTTTCTAGCATATGACTATGATTTTCAATTCTAACCACTTCAACACAATAATATATACCAAATAGTGTTCTATGCCAAGTTTCGTGCAAAACAAACCAAGTTTGAGCTACTTTATGCGAAAAAGTGTCAAAAGGCTTAAAATCGCATAAAATCGCAGCTTAACACGTAATTTATAGTATATGACTATGATTTTCAATTCTAACCACTTTAACACAATAATATATACCAAATAGTGTTGTGTGCAAAGTTTCGTGCAAAACAAACCATGTTTGAGCTACTTTAAGCGCAAAAGTGGCAAAAACGCTTAAAAACCCTTAACATCACAACTTAACACGTAATTTCTTTCATATGACTATTATTTTCAATTCTAACCACTTCAACACAATAATATATAACAAATACTGTTGTGTGGCATGTTTCGTGCAAAACAATGTGAAAAAGTGGCAAAACGCATAAAAACGCATAAAATTGCAACTTAACACGTAATTTCTAACATATGCCTATGATTTTCAATTCTAACCACTACAACACAATCATATATACCAAATAGTGTTGTGTGCCAATTTTCGTGTAAAACAAACCAAGCTTCAGCTACTTTATGCGCAAAAGTGGCATAAATGCTTAAAAACCCCTAAAATCGCAACTTAATACGTAATTTCTAGCATATGACTATGATTATGAATTCTCACCGCTTCAACAGAATAATATATACCAAATAGTGTTGTGTGCCACGTTTCGTGGAAAACAAACCATGTTTGAGCTACTTTATGCGCAAAAGTGGCAAAACGCAAAAAAACACATAAAATCGCAACTTAAACACGTAATTTCGACCATATGACTATGATTTTCAATTCTAACCACTTCAACACAATAATATATACCAAATAGTGTTGTATTCCAAGTTTCGTGCAAAACAAACCAAGTTTGGGCTACTTTATGTGCCAAAGTGTCAAAAACGCTTAAAAACGCATAAAATCACAGCTTAACGCGTAATTTATAGCATATGACTATGATTTTCAATTTCAACCCACTTGAACACAATAAGATATACCAAATAGTGTTGTGTGCCAAGTTTCTTGCAAATCAAACCAAGTTTGAGCTACTTTATGCGCAAAAGTGTCAAAAACGCATAAAAACGCGTAAAATCGCAACTTAACATGTAATTTTTAGCATATCACTATGATTTTAATTTCTAACCACTTAAACACAATAATATATACCAAATAGTGTTCTGTACCATGTTTCATTCAAAACAAACAATGTTTGAGTTACTTTATGTGCAAAAAGTGGCAAAAACGCTTAAAAATGCATAACATCGCAACTTAACACATAATTTCTAGCATATGACTATGATTTTCAATTCTAACCACTTCAACACAATAATATATACCAAATAGTGTTCTATGCCAAGTTTCGTGCAAAACAAACCAAGTTTGAGCTACTTTATGCGAAAAAGTGTCAAAAGGCTTAAAATCGCATAAAATCGCAGCTTAACACGTAATTTATAGTATATGACTATGATTTTCAATTCTAACCACTTTAACACAATAATATATACCAAATAGTGTTGTGTGCAAAGTTTCGTGCAAAACAAACCATGTTTGAGCTACTTTAAGCGCAAAAGTGGCAAAAACGCTTAAAAAACCCTTAACATCACAACTTAACACGTAATTTCTTTCATATGATTATTATTTTCAATTCTAACCACTTCAACACAATAATATATAACAAATACTGTTGTGTGGCATGTTTCGTGCAAAACAATGTGAAAAAGTGGCAAAACGCATAAAAACGCATAAAATTGCAACTTAACACGTAATTTCTAACATATGCCTATGATTTTCAATTCTAACCACTACAACACAATCATATATACCAAATAGTGTTGTGTGCCAATTTTCGTGTAAAACAAACCAAGCTTCAGCTACTTTATGCGCAAAAGTGGCATAAATGCTTAAAAACCCCTAAAATCGCAACTTAATACGTAATTTCTAGCATATGACTATGATTATGAATTCTCACCGCTTCAACAGAATAATATATACCAAATAGTGTTGTGTGCCACGTTTCGTGGAAAACAAACCATGTTTGAGCTACTTTATGCGCAAAAGTGGCAAAACGCAAAAAAACACATAAAATCGCAACTTAACACGTAATTTCGACCATATGACTATGATTTTCAATTCTAACCACTTCAACACAATAATATATACCAAATAGTGTTGTATTCCAAGTTTCGTGCAAAACAAACCAAGTTTGGGCTACTTTATGTGCCAAAGTGTCAAAAACGCTTAAAAACGCATAAAATCACAGCTTAACGCGTAATTTATAGCATATGACTATGATTTTCAATTTCAACCACTTGAACACAATAAGATATACCAAATAGTGTTGTGTGCCAAGTTTCTTGCAAATCAAACCAAGTTTGAGCTACTTTATGCGCAAAAGTGTCAAAAATGCATAAAAACCTGTAAAATCGCAACTTAACATGTAATTTTTAGCATATCACTATGATTTTAATTTCTAAAACACAATAATATATACCAAATAGTGTTCTGTACCATGTTTCATTCAAAACAAACAATGTTTGAGTTACTTTATGTGCAAAAGTGGCAAAAACGCTTAAAAATGCATAACATCGCAACTTAACACATAATTTCTAGCATATGACTATGATTTTCAATTCTAACCACTTCAACACAATAATATATACCAAATAGTGTTCTATGCCAAGTTTCGTGCAAAACAAACCAAGTTTGAGCTACTTTATGCGAAAAAGTGTCAAAAGGCTTAAAATCGCATAAAATCGCAGCTTAACACGTAATTTATAGTATATGACTATGATTTTCAATTCTAACCACTTTAACACAATAATATATACCAAATAGTGTTGTGTGCAAAGTTTCGTGCAAAACAAACCATGTTTGAGCTACTTTAAGCGCAAAAGTGGCAAAAACGCTTAAAAACCCTTAACATCACAACTTAACACGTAATTTTCATATGACTATTATTTTCAATTCTAACCACTTCAACACAATAATATATAACAAATACTGTTGTGTGGCATGTTTCGTGCAAAACAATGTGAAAAAGTGGCAAAACGCATAAAAACGCATAAAATTGCAACTTAACACGTAATTTCTAACATATGCCTATGATTTTCAATTCTAACCACTACAACACAATCATATATACCAAATAGTGTTGTGTGCCAATTTTCGTGTAAAACAAACCAAGCTTCAGCTACTTTATGCGCAAAAGTGGCATAAATGCTTAAAAACCCCTAAAATCGCAACTTAATACGTAATTTCTAGCATATGACTATGATTATGAATTCTCACCGCTTCAACAGAATAATATATACCAAATAGTGTTGTGTGCCACGTTTCGTGGAAAACAAACCATGTTTGAGCTACTTTATGCGCAAAAGTGGCAAAACGCAAAAAAAACGCATAAAATCGCAACTTAACACGTAATTTCGACCATATGACTATGATTTTCAATTCTAACCACTTCAACACAATAATATATACCAAATAGTGTTGTATTCCAAGTTTCGTGCAAAACAAACCAAGTTTGGGCTACTTTATGTGCCAAAGTGTCAAAAACGCTTAAAAACGCATAAAATCACAGCTTAACGCGTAATTTATAGCATATGACTACGATTTTCAATTTCAACCACTTGAACACAATAAGATATACCAAATAGTGTTGTGTGCCAAGTTTCTTGCAAATCAAACCAAGTTTGAGCTACTTTATGCGCAAAAGTGTCAAAAACGCATAAAAACCTGTAAAATCGCAACTTAACATGTAATTTTTAGCATATCACTATGATTTTAATTTCTAAAACACAATAATATATACCAAATAGTGTTCTGTACCATGTTTCATTCAAAACAAACAATGTTTGAGTTACTTTATGTGTAAAAGTGGAAAAAACGCTTAAAAATGCATAACATCGCAACTTAACGCATAATTTCTAGCATATGACTATGATTTTCAATTCTAACCACTTCAACACAATAATATATACCAAATAGTGTTCTATGCCAAGTTTCGTGGAAAACAAACCATGTTTGAGCTACTTTATGCGCAAAAGTGGCAAAAACGCTTAAAAACCCTTAACATCACAACTTAACACGTAATTTCTTTCATATGACTATTATTTTCAATTCTAACCACTTCAACACAATAATATATAACAAAGACTGTTGTGTGGCATGTTTCGTGCAAAACAATGCGCAAAAGTGGCAAAACGCATAAAAACGCATAAAATCGCAACTTAACACGTAATTTCTAACATATGCCTATGATTTTCAATTCTAACCACTACAACACAATCATATATACCAAATAGTGTTGTGTGCCAATTTTCGTGTAAAACAAACCAAGCTTCAGCTACTTTATGCGCAAAAGTGGCAAAAATTCTTAAAAACCCCTAAAATCGCAACTTAATACGTAATTTCTAGCATATGACTATGATTATGAATTCTAACTGCTTCAACAGAATAATATATACCAAATAGTGTTGTGTGCCACGTTTCGTGGAAAACAAACCTTGTTTGAGCTACTTTATGCGCAAAAGTGGCAAAACGCATAAAAACGCATAAAATCGCAACTTAACACGTAATTTCTATCATATGACTATTATTTTCAATTCTAACCACTTCAACACAATAATATATAACAAATACTATTGTGTGGCAAGTTTCGTGCAAAACAATGCGCAAAAGTGGCAAAACGCATAAAAACACATAAAATCGCAACTTAACACGTAATTTCGACCATATGACTATGATTTCCAATTCTAACCATTTCAACACAATAATATATACCAAATAGTGTTGTATGGCAAGTTTCTTGCAAAACAAACCAGGTTTGCGCTACTTTATGTGCCAAAGTGTCAAAAACGCTTAAAAACGCATAAAATCGCAGCTTAACACGTAATTTATAGTATATGACTATGATTTTCAATTCTAACCACTTTAACACAATAATATATACCAAATAGTGTTGTGTGCATAGTTTCGTGCAAAACACACCATGTTTGAGCTACTTTAAGCGCAAAAGTGGCAAAAACGCTTAAAAAACCCTTAACATCACAACTTAACACGTAATTTCTTTCATATGACTATTATTTTCAATTCTAACAACTTCAACACAATAATATATAACAAATACTGTTGTGTGGCATGTTTCGTGCTAAACAATGCGCAAACGTGGCAAAACGCATAAAAACACATAAAATCGCAACTTAACACGTAATTTCTAACATATGCCTATGATTTTCAATTCTAACCACTACAACACAATCATATATACCAAATAGTGTTGTGTGCCAATTTTCGTGTAAAACAAACCAAGCTTCAGCTACTTTATGCGCAAAAGTGGCATAAATGCTTAAAAACCCCTAAAATCGCAACTTAATACGTAATTTCTAGCATATGACTATGATTATGAATTCTAACCGCTTCAACAGAATAATATATACCAAATAGTGTTGTGTGCCACGTTTCGTGGAAAACAAACCATGTTTGAGCTACTTTATGCGCAAAAGTGGCAAAACGCAAAAAAAACGCATAAAATCGCAACTTAACACGTAATTTCGACCATATGACTATGATTTTCAATTCTAACCACTTCAACACAATAATATATACCAAATAGTGTTGTATTCCAAGTTTCGTGCAAAACAAACCAAGTTTGGGCTACTTTATGTGCCAAAGTGTCAAAAACGCTTAAAAACGCATAAAATCACAGCTTAACGCGTAATTTATAGCATATGACTATGATTTTCAATTTCAACCACTTGAACACAATAAGATATACCAAATAGTGTTGTGTGCCAAGTTTCTTGCAAATCAAACCAAGTTTGAGCTACTTTATGCGCAAAAGTGTCAAAAACGCATAAAAACCTGTAAAATCGCAACTTAACATGTAATTTTTAGCATATCACTATGATTTTAATTTCTAAAACACAATAATATATACCAAATAGTGTTCTGTACCATGTTTCATTCAAAACAAACAATGTTTGAGTTACTTTATGTGCAAAAGTGGCAAAAACGCTTAAAAATGCATAACATCGCAACTTAACACATAATTTCTAGCATATGACTATGATTTTCAATTCTAACCACTTCAACACAATAATATATACCAAATAGTGTTCTATGCCAAGTTTCGTGCAAAACAAACCAAGTTTGAGCTACTTTATTCGAAAAAGTGTCAAAAGGCTTAAAATCGCATAAAATCGCAGCTTAACACGTAATTTATAGTATATGACTATGATTTTCAATTCTAACCACTTTAACACAATAATATATACCAAATAGTGTTGTGTGCAAAGTTTCGTGCAAAACAAACCATGTTTGAGCTACTTTAAGCGCAAAAGTGGCAAAAACGCTTAAAAACCCTTAACATCACAACTTAACACGTAATTTCTTTCATATGACTATTATTTTCAATTCTAACCACTTCAACACAATAATATATAACAAATACTGTTGTGTGGCATGTTTCGTGCAAAACAATGTGAAAAAGTGGCAAAACGCATAAAAACGCATAAAATTGCAACTTAACACGTAATTTCTAACATATGCCTATGATTTTCAATTCTAACCACTACAACACAATCATATATACCAAATAGTGTTGTGTGCCAATTTTCGTGTAAAACAAACCAAGCTTCAGCTACTTTATGCGCAAAAGTGGCATAAATGCTTAAAAACCCCTAAAATCGCAACTTAATACGTAATTTCTAGCATATGACTATGATTATGAATTCTCACCGCTTCAACAGAATAATATATACCAAATAGTGTTGTGTGCCACGTTTCGTGGAAAACAAACCATGTTTGAGCTACTTTATGCGCAAAAGTGGCAAAACGCAAAAAAAACACATAAAATCGCAACTTAACACGTAATTTCGACCATATGACTATGATTTTCAATTCTAACCACTTCAACACAATAATATATACCAAATAGTGTTGTATTCCAAGTTTCGTGCAAAACAAACCAAGTTTGGGCTACTTTATGTGCCAAAGTGTCAAAAACGCTTAAAAACGCATAAAATCACAGCTTAACGCGTAATTTATAGCATATGACTATGATTTTCAATTTCAACCACTTGAACACAATAAGATATACCAAATAGTGTTGTGTGCCAAGTTTCTTGCAAATCAAACCAAGTTTGAGCTACTTTATGCGCAAAAGTGTCAAAAACGCATAAAAACCTGTAAAATCGCAACTTAACATGTAATTTTTAGCATATCACTATGATTTTAATTTCTAAAACACAATAATATATACCAAATAGTGTTCTGTACCATGTTTCATTCAAAACAAACAATGTTTGAGTTACTTTATGTGCAAAAGTGGCAAAAACGCTTAAAAATGCATAACATCGCAACTTAACACATAATTTCTAGCATATGACTATGATTTTCAATTCTAACCACTTCAACACAATAATATATACCAAATAGTGTTCTATGCCAAGTTTCGTGCAAAACAAACCAAGTTTGAGCTACTTTATGCGAAAAAGTGTCAAAAGGCTTAAAATCGCATAAAATCGCAGCTTAACACGTAATTTATAGTATATGACTATGATTTTCAATTCTAACCACTTTAACACAATAATATATACCAAATAGTGTTGTGTGCAAAGTTTCGTGCAAAACAAACCATGTTTGAGCTACTTTAAGCGCAAAAGTGGCAAAAACGCTTAAAAACCCTTAACATCACAACTTAACACGTAATTTCTTTCATATGACTATTATTTTCAATTCTAACCACTTCAACACAATAATATATAACAAATACTGTTGTGTGGCATGTTTCGTGCAAAACAATGTGAAAAAGTGGCAAAACGCATAAAAACGCATAAAATTGCAACTTAACACGTAATTTCTAACATATGCCTATGATTTTCAATTCTAACCACTACAACACAATCATATATACCAAATAGTGTTATGTGCCAATTTTCGTGTAAAACAAACCAAGCTTCAGCTACTTTATGCGCAAAAGTGGCATAAATGCTTAAAAACCCCTAAAATCGCAACTTAATACGTAATTTCTAGCATATGACTATGATTATGAATTCTCACCGCTTCAACAGAATAATATATACCAAATAGTGTTGTGTGCCACGTTTCGTGGAAAACAAACCATGTTTGAGCTACTTTATGCGCAAAAGTGGCAAAACGCAAAAAAACACATAAAATCGCAACTTAACACGTAATTTCGACCATATGACTATGATTTTCAATTCTAACCACTTCAACACAATAATATATACCAAATAGTGTTGTATTCCAAGTTTCGTGCAAAACAAACCAAGTTTGGGCTACTTTATGTGCCAAAGTGTCAAAAACGCTTAAAAACGCATAAAATCACAGCTTAACGCGTAATTTATAGCATATGACTATGATTTTCAATTTCAACCACTTGAACACAATAAGATATACCAAATAGTGTTGTGTGCCAAGTTTCTTGCAAATCAAACCAAGTTTGAGCTACTTTATGCGCAAAAGTGTCAAAAACGCATAAAAACCTGTAAAATCGCAACTTAACATGTAATTTTTAGCAATCACTATGATTTTAATTTCTAAAACACAATAATATATACCAAATAGTGTTCTGTACCATGTTTCATTCAAAACAAACAATGTTTGAGTTACTTTATGTGCAAAAGTGGCAAAAACGCTTAAAAATGCATAACATCGCAACTTAACACATAATTTCTAGCATATGACTATGATTTTCAATTCTAACCACTTCAACACAATAATATATACCAAATAGTGTTCTATGCCAAGTTTCGTGCAAAACAAACCAAGTTTGAGCTACTTTATGCGAAAAAGTGTCAAAAGGCTTAAAATCGCATAAAATCGCAGCTTAACACGTAATTTATAGTATATGACTATGATTTTCAATTCTAACCACTTTAACACAATAATATATACCAAATAGTGTTGTGTGCAAAGTTTCGTGCAAAACAAACCATGTTTGAGCTACTTTAAGCGCAAAAGTGGCAAAAACGCTTAAAAACCCTTAACATCACAACTTAACACGTAATTTTCATATGACTATTATTTTCAATTCTAACCACTTCAACACAATAATATATAACAAATACTGTTGTGTGGCATGTTTCGTGCAAAACAATGTGAAAAAGTGGCAAAACGCATAAAAACGCATAAAATTGCAACTTAACACGTAATTTCTAACATATGCCTATGATTTTCAATTCTAACCACTACAACACAATCATATATACCAAATAGTGTTGTGTGCCAATTTTCGTGTAAAACAAACCAAGCTTCAGCTACTTTATGCGCAAAAGTGGCATAAATGCTTAAAAACCCCTAAAATCGCAACTTAATACGTAATTTCTAGCATATGACTATGATTATGAATTCTCACCGCTTCAACAGAATAATATATACCAAATAGTGTTGTGTGCCACGTTTCGTGGAAAACAAACCATGTTTGAGCTACTTTATGCGCAAAAGTGGCAAAACGCAAAAAAAACGCATAAAATCGCAACTTAACACGTAATTTCGACCATATGACTATGATTTTCAATTCTAACCACTTCAACACAATAATATATACCAAATAGTGTTGTATTCCAAGTTTCGTGCAAAACAAACCAAGTTTGGGCTACTTTATGTGCCAAAGTGTCAAAAACGCTTAAAAACGCATAAAATCACAGCTTAACGCGTAATTTATAGCATATGACTATGATTTTCAATTTCAACCACTTGAACACAATAAGATATACCAAATAGTGTTGTGTGCCAAGTTTCTTGCAAATCAAACCAAGTTTGAGCTACTTTATGCGCAAAAGTGTCAAAAACGCATAAAAACCTGTAAAATCGCAACTTAACATGTAATTTTTAGCATATCACTATGATTTTAATTTCTAAAACACAATAATATATACCAAATAGTGTTCTGTACCATGTTTCATTCAAAACAAACAATGTTTGAGTTACTTTATGTGTAAAAGTGGAAAAAACGCTTAAAAATGCATAACATCGCAACTTAACACATAATTTCTAGCATATGACTATGATTTTCAATTCTAACCACTTCAACACAATAATATATACCAAATAGTGTTCTATGCCAAGTTTCGTGGAAAACAAACCATGTTTGAGCTACTTTATGCGCAAAAGTGGCAAAAACGCTTAAAAACCCTTAACATCACAACTTAACACGTAATTTTTTTCATATGACTATTATTTTCAATTCTAACCACTTCAACACAATAATATATAACAAAGACTGTTGTGTGGCATGTTTCGTGCAAAACAATGCGCAAAAGTGGCAAAACGCATAAAAACGCATAAAATCGCAACTTAACACGTAATTTCTAACATATGCCTATGATTTTCAATTCTAACCACTACAACACAATCATATATACCAAATAGTGTTGTGTGCCAATTTTCGTGTAAAACAAACCAAGCTTCAGCTACTTTATGCGCAAAAGTGGCAAAAATTCTTAAAAACCCCTAAAATCGCAACTTAATACGTAATTTCTAGCATATGACTATGATTATGAATTCTAACTGCTTCAACAGAATAATATATACCAAATAGTGTTGTGTGCCACGTTTCGTGGAAAACAAACCTTGTTTGAGCTACTTTATGCGCAAAAGTGGCAAAACGCATAAAAACGCATAAAATCGCAACTTAACACGTAATTTCTATCATATGACTATTATTTTCAATTCTAACCACTTCAACACAATAATATATAACAAATACTATTGTGTGGCAAGTTTCGTGCAAAACAATGCGCAAAAGTGGCAAAACGCATAAAAACACATAAAATCGCAACTTAACACGTAATTTCGACCATATGACTATGATTTCCAATTCTAACCATTTCAACACAATAATATATACCAAATAGTGTTGTATGGCAAGTTTCTTGCAAAACAAACCAGGTTTGCGCTACTTTATGTGCCAAAGTGTCAAAAACGCTTAAAAACGCATAAAATCGCAGCTTAACACGTAATTTATAGTATATGACTATGATTTTCAATTCTAACCACTTTAACACAATAATATATACCAAATAGTGTTGTGTGCATAGTTTCGTGCAAAACACACCATGTTTGAGCTACTTTAAGCGCAAAAGTGGCAAAAACGCTTAAAAACCCTTAACATCACAACTTAACACGTAATTTCTTTCATATGACTATTATTTTCAATTCTAACAACTTCAACACAATAATATATAACAAATACTGTTGTGTGGCATGTTTCGTGCTAAACAATGCGCAAACGTGGCAAAACGCATAAAAACACATAAAATCGCAACTTAACACGTAATTTCTAACATATGCCTATGATTTTCAATTCTAACCACTACAACACAATCATATATACCAAATAGTGTTGTGTGCCAATTTTCGTGTAAAACAAACCAAGCTTCAGCTACTTTATGCGCAAAAGTGGCATAAATGCTTAAAAACCCCTAAAATCGCAACTTAATACGTAATTTCTAGCATATGACTATGATTATGAATTCTAACCGCTTCAACAGAATAATATATACCAAATAGTGTTGTGTGCCACGTTTCGTGGAAAACAAACCATGTTTGAGCTACTTTATGCGCAAAAGTGGCAAAACGCAAAAAAACGCATAAAATCGCAACTTAACACGTAATTTCGACCATATGACTATGATTTTCAATTCTAACCACTTCAACACAATAATATATACCAAATAGTGTTGTATTCCAAGTTTCGTGCAAAACAAACCAAGTTTGGGCTACTTTATGTGCCAAAGTGTCAAAAACGCTTAAAAACGCATAAAATCACAGCTTAACGCGTAATTTATAGCATATGACTATGATTTTCAATTTCAACCACTTGAACACAATAAGATATACCAAATAGTGTTGTGTGCCAAGTTTCTTGCAAATCAAACCAAGTTTGAGCTACTTTATGCGCAAAAGTGTCAAAAACGCATAAAAACCTGTAAAATCGCAACTTAACATGTAATTTTTAGCATATCACTATGATTTTAATTTCTAAAACACAATAATATATACCAAATAGTGTTCTGTACCATGTTTCATTCAAAACAAACAATGTTTGAGTTACTTTATGTGTAAAAGTGGAAAAAACGCTTAAAAATGCATAACATCGCAACTTAACACATAATTTCTAGCATATGACTATGATTTTCAATTCTAACCACTTCAACACAATAATATATACCAAATAGTGTTCTATGCCAAGTTTCGTGGAAAACAAACCATGTTTGAGCTACTTTATGCGCAAAAGTGGCAAAAACGCTTAAAAACCCTTAACATCACAACTTAACACGTAATTTCTTTCATATGACTATTATTTTCAATTCTAACCACTTCAACACAATAATATATAACAAAGACTGTTGTGTGGCATGTTTCGTGCAAAACAATGCGCAAAAGTGGCAAAACGCATAAAATCGCAACTTAACACGTAATTTCTAACATATGCCTATGATTTTCAATTCTAACCACTACAACACAATCATATATACCAAATAGTGTTGTATGGCAAGTTTCTTGCAAAACAAACCAGGTTTGCGCTACTTTATGTGCCAAAGTGTCAAAAACGCTTAAAAACGCATAAAATCGCAGCTTAACACGTAATTTATAGTATATGACTATGATTTTCAATTCTAACCACTTTAACACAATAATATATACCAAATAGTGTTGTGTGCAAAGTTTCGTGCAAAACACACCATGTTTGAGCTACTTTAAGCGCAAAAGTGGCAAAAACGCTTAAAAACCCTTAACATCACAACTTAACACGTAATTTCTTTCATATGACTATTATTTTCAATTCTAACAACTTCAACACAATAATATATAACAAATACTGTTGTGTGGCATGTTTCGTGCTAAACAATGCGCAAACGTGGCAAAACGCATAAAAACACATAAAATCGCAACTTAACACGTAATTTCTAACATATGCCTATGATTTTCAATTCTAACCACTACAACACAATCATATATACCAAATAGTGTTGTGTGCCAATTTTCGTGTAAAACAAACCAAGCTTCAGCTACTTTATGCGCAAAAGTGGCATAAATGCTTAAAAACCCCTAAAATCGCAACTTAATACGTAATTTCTAGCATATGACTATGATTATGAATTCTAACCGCTTCAACAGAATAATATATACCAAATAGTGTTGTGTGCCACGTTTCGTGG
Source organism: Amaranthus tricolor (assembly GCF_026212465.1). Classification (NCBI taxonomy): domain Eukaryota; kingdom Viridiplantae; phylum Streptophyta; class Magnoliopsida; order Caryophyllales; family Amaranthaceae; genus Amaranthus; species Amaranthus tricolor. Next base: position 23,803,688 of record NC_080049.1, read on the forward strand.
AAAACAAACCATGTTTGAGCTACTTTATGCGCAAAAGTGGCAAAACGCAAAAAAACGCATAAAATCGCAACTTAACACGTAATTTCGACCATATGACTATGATTTTCAATTCTAACCACTTCAACACAATAATATATACCAAATAGTGTTGTATTCCAAGTTTCGTGCAAAACAAACCAAGTTTGGGCTACTTTATGTGCCAAAGTGTCAAAAACGCTTAAAAACGCATAAAATCACAGCTTAACGCGTAATTTATAGCATATGACTATGATTTTCAATTTCAACCACTTGAACACAATAAGATATACCAAATAGTGTTGTGTGCCAAGTTTCTTGCAAATCAAACCAAGTTTGAGCTACTTTATGCGCAAAAGTGTCAAAAACGCATAAAAACCTGTAAAATCGCAACTTAACATGTAATTTTTAGCATATCACTATGATTTTAATTTCTAAAACACAATAATATATACCAAATAGTGTTCTGTACCATGTTTCATTCAAAACAAACAATGTTTGAGTTACTTTATGTGTAAAAGTGGAAAAAACGCTTAAAAATGCATAACATCGCAACTTAACACATAATTTCTAGCATATGACTATGATTTTCAATTCTAACCACTTCAACACAATAATATATACCAAATAGTGTTCTATGCCAAGTTTCGTGGAAAACAAACCATGTTTGAGCTACTTTATGCGCAAAAGTGGCAAAAACGCTTAAAAACCCTTAACATCACAACTTAACACGTAATTTCTTTCATATGACTATTATTTTCAATTCTAACCACTTCAACACAATAATATATAACAAAGACTGTTGTGTGGCATGTTTCGTGCAAAACAATGCGCAAAAGTGGCAAAACGCATAAAAACGCATAAAATCGCAACTTAACACGTAATTTCTAACATATGCCTATGATTTTCAATTCTAACCACTACAACACAATCATATATACCAAATAGTGTTGTATGGCAAGTTTCTTGCAAAACAAACCAGGTTTGCGCTACTTTATGTGCCAAAGTGTCAAAAACGCTTAAAAACGCATAAAATCGCAGCTTAACACGTAATTTATAGTATATGACTATGATTTTCAATTCTAACCACTTTAACACAATAATATATACCAAATAGTGTTGTGTGCAAAGTTTCGTGCAAAACACACCATGTTTGAGCTACTTTAAGCGCAAAAGTGGCAAAAACGCTTAAAAACCCTTAACATCACAACTTAACACGTAATTTCTTTCATATGACTATTATTTTCAATTCTAACAACTTCAACACAATAATATATAACAAATACTGTTGTGTGGCATGTTTCGTGCTAAACAATGCGCAAACGTGGCAAAACGCATAAAAACACATAAAATCGCAACTTAACACGTAATTTCTAACATATGCCTATGATTTTCAATTCTAACCACTACAACACAATCATATATACCAAATAGTGTTGTGTGCCAATTTTCGTGTAAAACAAACCAAGCTTCAGCTACTTTATGCGCAAAAGTGGCATAAATGCTTAAAAACCCCTAAAATCGCAACTTAATACGTAATTTCTAGCATATGACTATGATTATGAATTCTAACCGCTTCAACAGAATAATATATACCAAATAGTGTTGTGTGCCACGTTTCGTGGAAAACAAACCTTGTTTGAGCTACTTTATGCGCAAAAGTGGCGAAACGCAAAAAAACGCATAAAATCGCAACTTAACACGTAATTTCGACCATATGACTATGATTTTCAATTCTAACCACTTCAACACAATAATATATACCAAATAGTGTTGTATGCCAAGTTTCGTGCAAAACAAACCAAGTTTGGGCTACTTTATGTGCCAAAGTGTCAAAAACGCTTAAAAACGCATAAAATCACAGCTTAACGCGTAATTTATAGCATATGACTATGATTTTCAATTTCAACCACTTGAACACAATAAGATATACCAAATAGTGTTGTGTGCCAAGTTTCTTGCAAATCAAACCAAGTTTGAGCTACTTTATGCGCAAAAGTGTCAAAAACGCATAAAAACGCGTAAAATCGCAACTTAACATGTAAATTTTAGCATATCACTATGATTTTAATTTTTAACCACTTAAACACAATAATATATACCAAATAGAGTTCTGTACCATGTTTCATTCAAAACAAACAATGTTTGAGTTACTTTATGTGTAAAAGTGGAAAAAACGCTTAAAAATGCATAACATCGCAACTTAACACATAATTTCTAGCATATGACTATGATTTTCAATTCTAACCACTTCAACAAAATAATATATACCAAATAGTGTTCTATGCCAAGTTTCATGCAAAATAAACCAAGTTTGAGCTACTTTATGCGAAAAAGTGTCAAAACGCTTAAAATCGCACACAATCGCAGCTTAACACGTAATTTATAGTATATGACTATGATTTTCAATTTTAACCACTTTATCACAATAATATATACCAAATAGTGTTGTGTGCAAAGTTTCGTGCAAAACAAACCATGTTTGAGCTACTTTATGCGCAAAAGTGGCAAAAACGCTTAAAAACCCTTAACATCACAACTTAACACGTAATTTTATGACTATTATTTTCAATTCTAACCACTTCAACACAATAATATATAACAAATACTGTTGTGTAGCATGTTTCGTGCAAATCAATGCGCAAAAGTGGCAAAACGCATAAAAACGCATAAAATCGCAACTTAACACGTAATTTCTAACATATGCCTATGATTTTCAATTCTAACCACTACAACACAATCATATATACCAAATAGGGTTGTGTGCCAATTATCGTGTAAAACAAACCAAGCTTCAGCTACTTTATGCGCAAAAGTGGCAAAAATGCTTAATACCCCTAAAATCGCAACTTAATACGTAATTTCTAGCTTATGACTATGATTATGAATTCTAACTGCTTCAACAGAATAATATATACCAAATAGTGTTGTGTGCCACGTTTCATGGAAAACAAACCTTGTTTGAGCTACTTTATGCGCAAAAGTGGCAAAACGCATAAAAACGCATAAAATTGCAACTTAACACGTAATTTCTATCATATGACTATTATTTTCAATTCTAACCACTTCAACACAATAATATATAACAAATACTATTGTGTGGCAAGTTTCGTGCAAAACAATGCGCAAAAGTGGCAAAACGCATAAAAAGGCATAAAATCACAACTTAACACGTAATTTCGACCATATGACTATGATTTTCAATTCTAACCATTTCAACACAATAATATATACCAAATAGTGTTGTATGCCAAGTTTCTTGCAAAACAAACCAGGTTTGCGCTACTTTATGTGCCAAAGTGTCAAAAACGCTTAAAAACGCATAAAATCACTGCTTAACGCGTAATTTGTAGCATATGACTATGATTTTCAATTTCAACCACTTGAACACAATAACATATACCAAATAGTGTTGTGTGCCAAGTTTCTGGCAAAACAAACCAAGTTTGAGCTACTTTATGCGCAAAAGTGTCAAAAACGCATAAAAACGCGTAAAATCGCAACATAACATGTAATTTTTAGCATATCACTACGATTTTAATTTCTAACCACTTAAACACAATAATATATACCAAATAGTGTTCTGTACCATGTTTCATTCAAAACAAACAATGTTTGAGTTACTTTATGTGCAAAAGTGGCAAAAACGCTTAAAAATGCATAACATCGCAACGTAACACATAATTTCTAGTATATGACTATGATTTCCAATTCTAACCACTTCAACACAATAATATATACCAAATAGTGTTCTATGCCAAGTTTCGTGCAAAACAAACCAAGTTTCAGCTACTTTATGCGAAAATTGTCAAAACGCTTAAAATCGTATAAAATCGCAGCTTAACACGTAATTTATAGTATATGACTATGATTTTCAATTCTAACCACTTTAACACAATAATATATACCAAATAGTGTTGTGTGCAAAGTTTCGTGCAAAATAAACCATGTTTGAGCTACTTTAAGCGCAAAAGTGGCAAAAACGCTTAAAAACCCTTAACATCACAACTTAACACGTAATTTCTTTCATATGACTATTATTTTCAATTCTAACAACTTCAACACAATAATATATAACAAATACTGTTGTGTGGCATGTTTCGTGTAAACAATGCGCAAAAGTGGCAAAACGCATAATAACGCATAAAATCGCAACTTAACACGTAATTTCTAACATATGCCTATGATTTTCAATTCTAACCACTACAACACAATCATATATACCAAATAGTGTTGTGTGCCAATTATCGTGTAAAACAAACCAAGCTTCAGCTACTTTATGCGCAAAAGTGGCAAAAATGCTTAATACCCCTAAAATCGCAACTTAATACGTAATTTCTAGCTTATGACTATGATTATGAATTCTAACTGCTTCAACAGAATAATATATACCAAATAGTGTTGTGTGCCACGTTTCATGGAAAACAAACCTTGTTTGAGCTACTTTATGCGCAAAAGTGGCAAAACGCATAAAAACGCATAAAATTGCAACTTAACACGTAATTTCTATCATATGACTATTATTTTCAATTCTAACCACTTCAACACAATAATATATAACAAATACTATTGTGTGGCAAGTTTCGTGCAAAACAATGCGCAAAAGTGGAAAAACGCATAAAAAGGCATAAAATCGCAACTTAACACGTAATTTCGACCATATGACTATGATTTTCAATTCTAACCATTTCAACACAATAATATATACCAAATAGTGTTGTATGCCAAGTTTCTTGCAAAACAAACCAGGTTTGCGCTACTTTATGTGCCAAAGTGTCAAAAACGCTTAAAAACGCATAAAATCACTGCTTAACGCGTAATTTATAGCATATGACTATGATTTTCAATTTCAACCACTTGAACACAATAACATATACCAAATAGTGTTGTGTGCCAAGTTTCTGGCAAAACAAACCAAGTTTGAGCTACTTTATGCGCAAAAGTGTCAAAAACGCATAAAAACGCGTAAAATCGCAACATAACATGTAATTTTTAGCATATCACTACGATTTTAATTTCTAACCACTTAAACACAATAATATATACCAAATAGTGTTCTGTACCATGTTTCATTCAAAACAAACAATGTTTGAGTTACTTTATGTGCAAAAGTGGCAAAAACGCTTAAAAATGCATAACATCGCAACGTAACACATAATTTCTAGTATATGACTATGATTTCCAATTCTAACCACTTCAACACAATAATATATACCAAATAGTGTTCTATGCCAAGTTTCGTGCAAAACAAACCAAGTTTGAGCTACTTTATGCGAAAATTGTCAAAACGCTTAAAATCGCATAAAATCGCAGCTTAACACGTAATTTATAGTATATGACTATGATTTTCAATTCTAACCACTTTAACACAATAATATATACCAAATAGTGTTGTGTGCAAAGTTTCGTGCAAAATAAACCATGTTTGAGCTACTTTAAGCGCAAAAGTGGCAAAAAACGCTTAAAAACCCTTAACATCACAACTTAACACGTAATTTCTTTCATATGACTATTATTTTCAATTCTAACAACTTCAACACAATAATATATAACAAATACTGTTGTGTGGCATGTTTCGTGTAAACAATGCGCAAAAGTGGCAAAACGCATAATAACGCATAAAATCGCAACTTAACACGTAATTTCTAACATATGCCTATGATTTTCAATTCTAACCACTACAACACAATCATATATACCAAATAGTGTTGTGTGCCAATTATCGTGTAAAACAAACCAAGCTTCAGCTACTTTATGCGCAAAAGTGGCAAAAATGCTTAATACCCCTAAAATCGCAACTTAATACGTAATTTCTAGCTTATGACTATGATTATGAATTCTAACTGCTTCAACAGAATAATATATACCAAATAGTGTTGTGTGCCACGTTTCGTGGAAAACAAACCTTGTTTGAGCTACTTTATGCGCAAAAGTGGCAAAACGCATAAAAACGCATAAAATTGCAACTTAACACGTAATTTCTATCATATGACTATTATTTTCAATTCTAACCACTTCAACACAATAATATATAACAAATACTATTGTGTGGCAAGTTTCGTGCAAAACAATGCGCAAAAGTGGAAAAACGCATAAAAAGGCATAAAATCGCAACTTAACACGTAATTTCGACCATATGACTATGATTTTCAATTCTAACCATTTCAACACAATAATATATACCAAATAGTGTTGTATGCCAAGTTTCTTGCAAAACAAACCAGGTTTGCGCTACTTTATGTGCCAAAGTGTCAAAAACGCTTAAAAACGCATAAAATCACTGCTTAACGCGTAATTTATAGCATATGACTATGATTTTCAATTTCAACCACTTGAACACAATAACATATACCAAATAGTGTTGTGTGCCAAGTTTCTGGCAAAAACAAACCAAGTTTGAGCTACTTTATGCGCAAAAGTGTCAAAAACGCATAAAAACGCGTAGAAATCGCAACATAACATGTAATTTTTAGCATATCACTACGATTTTAATTTCTAACCACTTAAAACACAATAATATATACCAAATAGTGTTCTGTACCATGTTTCATTCAAAACAAACAATGTTTGAGTTACTTTATGTGCAAAAGTGGCAAAAACGCTTAAAAAATGCATAACATCGCAACGTAACCACATAATTTCTAGTATATGACTATGATTTCCAATTCTAACCACTTCAACACAATTAATATATACCAAATAGTGTTCTATGCCAAGTTTCGTGCAAAACAAACCAAGTTTGAGCTACTTTATGCGAAAATTGTCAAAACGCTTAAAATCGCATAAAATCGCAGCTTAACACGTAATTTATAGTATATGACTATGATTTTCAATTCTAACCACTTTAACACAATAATATATACCAAATAGTGTTGTGTGCAAAGTTTCGTGCAAAATAAACCATGTTTGAGCTACTTTAAGCGCAAAAGTGGCAAAAACGCTTAAAAACCCTTAACATCACAACTTAACACGTAATTTCTTTCATATGACTATTATTTTCAATTCTAACAACTTCAACACAATAATATATTAACTTAATCACAATACTGTTGTGTGGCATGTTTCGTGTAAAACAATGCGCAAAAGTGGCAAAACGCATAATAACGCATAAAATCGCAACTTAACACGTAATTTCTAACATATGCCTATGATTTTCAATTCTAACCACTACAACACAATCATATATACCAAATAGTGTTGTGTGCCAATTTTCGTGTAAAACAAACCAAGCTTCAGCTACTTTATGCGCAAAAGTGGCATAAAATGCTTAAAACCCCTAAAATCGCAACATAATACGTAATTTCTAGGCATATGACTATGATTATGAATTCTAACCGCTTCAACAGAATAATTTATACCAAATAGTGTTGTGTGCCACGTTTCGTGGAAAATAAACCATGTTTGAGCTACTTTATGCGCAAAAGTGGCAAAACGCAAAAAAACGCATAAAATCGCAACTTTACACGTAATTTCGACCATATGACTATGATTTTCAATTCTAACCACTTCAACACAATAATATATACCAAATAGTGTTGTATGCCAAGTTTCGTGCAAAAAAAAACCAAGTTTGGCTACTTTATGTGCCAAAGTGTCAAAAACGCTTAAAAACGCATA
>NC_080049.1:23816419-23823919 GCF_026212465.1 Amaranthus tricolor
ATGCCCATACGGTTCACAGTGGTAGATCTCGACTTCCCCTACAATGCTATCATGGGGCTCCCACTCATTAATAAGATCAAGGCTGCAATCTTTCCCCATCAACTCTTGCTGCAGTTCGAGACAGATAATGGAAAAGTTGGCATTCTCAAGGGAGACCAAGTGACGGCTCGCCAATGCCTCGTCAACACCTTGAAGCGCGGGTCCTCTGAGACAAGAGCAAAAAGAAAAAGGGAAGAAAATGTCCCAGCTGTCATGAGCGTGTACATGGAAAATCTCAGCACGCATGAAAGGCCTCGCCCCATAGAGCGATACGAGGAAGTAGACATGTTCGAGGGGAAACAGATCAAGGTAGGGAAAGATCTTCCTAGCACGGTCAAACAGGACATAGTGGCCACCATTGCTGAGTTCCGCGACGTCTTTGCTTTTTGCACGGAAGAAATGCCTGGCATCCCTACCAGTGTCGCGTGTCATAAACTTGACATCAAACCAGGCTATAAACCCATAAAACAGAAGCTACGACATCAAGGAAGAGAGCGGACTGAAGCCGCCAAAGAGGAAGTCGAGAAGTTGTTGAGAGCCGGATTTATTAAAGAATGCAAGTATTCTGAGTGGTTATCCAACGTTGTCCTGGTGAAAAAACCAAATGGCAAGTGGAGGATGTGCGTCGACTTCATTGACCTGAATAAGGCGTGCCCTAAAGACGATTACCCACTTCCAAAAATAGATCGTCTGGTGGATTCTACAGCAGGCCATGCATTATTATGCTTCATGGATGCCAATGCCGGCTATCATCAGATTCCGTTGGCAATTGAAGACCAACCTCACACGGCCTTCATTACCAGCATGGGAGTCTATTGCTACAAGGTTATGCCCTTCGGATTAAAAAACGCGGAGGCAACTTATCAAAGGATGGTCAACAAGGTTTTCCAATCTCAGATTGGACGGAATTTAGAAGTATATGTAGACGACATGATCACAAAAAGAAAACAAGCAAGTCAGCACGCCGCAGACTTACGAGAGACGTTCCTTACCCTTCGAAAGCACCAAATGAAACTCAATCCTGACAAGTGTGTGTTCGGAGTTACCGGAGGGAAATGCCTGGGCTTCCTGGTAGACGAGCGAGGCATTGAGGCAAATCCCGATAAAATCCGGGCTATACAAAACATGAGATCTCCCACCTCAGTAAAAGAAGTACAAAAGCTCACGGGGTGCCTGGCTGCTCTTGGAAGATTTCTTTCCAAGTCCGCGGATAAATGTTTACCCTTCTTTAAAACAATAAAACAACAGAAGTTCGAGTGGACAGCAGAAGCAGAAGAGTCCTTCCGCCAACTTAAAGAGCACCTGTCCACCTTGCCAAAACTAGTTTCGCCCATCAAAGGGGAGAAGCTAGTCCTATATGTCTCCGTCTCCGAGTATTCGTTATCCGGAGTACTGGTTGCGGAAAGAGAAAAGAAACAGCTTCCTATATACTACATAAGTCATGCGTTCCGTGGTTCGGAGGGAAACTACAGTGAAGTCGAAAAAGTCATATTCGCAATCATCATGGCAAGCAGGAAATTGAAGCCCTACTTTCAATCCCACCAGATCATCGTCCGGACTGATCAACCTTTGAAAAAGATTCTGGAAGGGAAAAACAAGTCAAGCCGCGTCACAGATTGGGCAAACCAGCTGGCGGATTTCGGCATCGAATATGAGCCTCGAACGGCAATCAAAGCCCAAGCTCTGGCTGACTTCATTGCTGAAAGCACTCTCCCCTATCATCCTGAACCCAATAAGGAATGGAAGTTGTATGTAGATGGGTCCTCTACCCAATCAGCAAGTGGTGCTGGACTCCTCATTGTGTCTTCCGCCGGGGTCCGTATGGAAAGGGCGGTCAGGTTCGAGTTCGCAGCATCCAACAACGAAGCCGAATATGAAGCATTATTGATGGGACTGAGAATTTGCCACGAAACGGGAGCCAAAAAATTATCCGCCTTCTCCGACTCCCAATTGATTGTTGGACAAGTGAACGGGGAATTCGAAGCTAAAGATGACAGCATGAAAATGTACTTGCAGCAAGTAAGGGAATTTGTTCAAAAATTCGACAGGTTCACGTTGGAGCACATTCCAAGATCCCAGAACGCCCAAGCTGATTCCTTGGCCAAGCTTGCCAGCTCAGTAGAAACATCCGCGGCTCGAGATATAATCTGGGAAGTACTTCCTAACCCCAGCATCAACTTCATGGTCGATACCATCGACAGATCAGAAACTTGGATGGAGCCATACATCAAATATTTGCGGAGTCAGACGCTTCCCCAAGATGAATGTCAGGCCAAAATGCTCCGGACGAAAGCCAGATGGTTCGAACTCCACGAAGGAATGCTCTACAAGAAGTCATATACACACCCCCTCCTGAAATGCGTATCCCCTGAAGAAGGAAACTATATCCTCCGCGAAATACACGAAGGGGGATGCGGTATACACCAAGGAGTACGGACTGTCATTGGGAAAGTCCTTAGAAGTGGATATTATTGGCCCTCACTCCGAGAAGACGCGGAGTATTTGATCAAAAGATGTCCTGAATGTCAGTACCACTCAAAGATAGGAAGGAAGCCATCTAATTACTTGACCGCCATGCAAGCCGTCCTGCCTTTCGACAGATGGGGCATGGACCTCCTTGGTCCCTTCCCTCCGGCGAAAGGGCAACGCAAATTCATCATTGTGGCCATTGATTATTTCACAAAGTATGTGGAAGCAGAAGCCCTTAGTTCAATCACGGACAAACAAGTCTGTCAGTTTATATGGAGGAATATCATCACAAGGTACGGCATCCCCCGGGTGATCGTAACAGATAATGGAAGGCAATTCGTCAGCAAGAACACCATCGAGTACTGCAACAAGTTTAACATCCAAATCAGATTCAGTTCAGTATCCAGGCCGCAAACTAATGGTCAAGTAGAATCCGCAAACAAAGAGATCCTAAATGGCATTAAGAAGAAGATAGAGGGGGTCAAAGGTAATTGGGATGAAGAACTACCAGGCGTCTTATGGGCAAGTCGAACGACCATCAAGGACGCAACGGGGCATACACCTTTCTCTTTAGTATACGGATCTGAAGCCGTGCTCCCAGTCGAAATAGGCGTACCCTCTACAAGGGTCACCTACTACTCACACGACGAAAATGAGGAAGGAAAAAGAGTAAACTTAGATCTGCTGCCAGAGACAAGAGGAAACGCAATGCTGAGATCAATAGCACAAAAACAAAAGATGATCCGTAGCTTTAACCGTCATGTCAAAACCAGACGTATTCAAATTGGTGATTTAGTCCTCCGAAAAGTAGAAGCTACGGGAAAGATCGTGGAGAAAGGAAAGTTAGGGGCCAACTGGGACGGACCTTTCAGAGTCACCCAAATCGTCAAACCAGGAACTTTCAAACTAGAAGACATGAAAGGAAAAAAACTACCCCGTCCATGGAATGGAGACCACTTGAAGAAATTCTTCATTTAATAAAATTTGTAAGGGGCAATCAGTTACTAGTATCAGTGTTAGCAGCATCAATCCGCGACTACAGTCCTTCCGCAACATAATTGCGTTGTAATTCAAAATTACTTCAATCATCGCTTGTATCCTTAACAATCATTAATAAACAGGTTCTATTTTCAGATTGGCCGGCTCTTATGTTCGCAAATGTTTGGTAAAATTCTTTTGCAAATCTTATTAAATCAATAATATCCATAAGTCGGACCCTTGAGAGGGGGCCCATCATCAAATCATTTTGTCACTAACGAACTTGCTATAATTCGGACCCTTAGAATAGGGTTCCAAAACCAAAAATCATTTGAAGCATTCACCATCTGTTCGTAGCATCGATAAGTCGGACCCCCAGTTTGGGGTCCCCTAGAGTTCAAAATATTCTAAGTTTCTCACGATGATGTTTCCCAACCGGGACATCGATAAGTCGGACCCCCAGTTTGGGGTCTCTAGAGTTCAAAACATTCCAAGTTTCTCACGATGATGTTTCCTAACCGGGACATCGATAAGTCGGACCCCCAGTTTGGGGTCTCTAGAGTTCAAAACATTCCAAGTTTTTCACAATGATGTTTCCCAACCGGGACATCGATAAGTCGGACCCCAAGTTTGGGGTCCCTATTGTTCAAAATATTCTAAGTTTTTACTATGACGCTACCCAACCGAGACATCGATAAGTCGGACCCCCAGTTTGGGGTCCCTGAGTTCAAAAGAAAATCCCAGGTCTCCCACTAAGGTAATCCGCAACCGGGACATCTACAAGTCGGACTCCCTTACGGGGGTCTAAAGGCTGAAAATATTTCAAGTACAAATTTCCTTGATGACGTCTGCGCGTGACATCGAAAAATCAGCGTCCTCCAAATATTATTCCGCAGCCTCAAAAGAGAGAAGCCACGGCTCAGCGTATAAAAGAATGGATACCACGAATAAACTCCATAATCAGGAATATTTACATCAAATATTCAAAATACAGAGTTGAATGTTTACAAAAATCAAAATTACAAAATTGCAAGATCATACATCCGCCAAAAAAGCCTCGACGTCTTGATCCGGCGGCAGAGGAGGCTCGATCCTTCCCTCTTCAAGACTGGGGGTGAAGCTTACATAATCTTCAACGTTAAACGGCTCCACCCCGATCTCGGACAGCTCTCGGGACAAGCCCTGGAGGTTCCTACCTTCGTCAATAATAAGGTTCGATAAATCAAGGCACAAAACCTCCAGGTTGGAGAGTGTCAAGTTTTCCGGGACATCTGACGCCGGAGGAGAAGAGAGAGCCAGCTGATCCAAGTCTAGGCATAGAGCCTCCCTCTCAGCCTCAGCATTCATCTTTTCGGACCAGGCTCTCCTTTCATCCGCATCCCAAGCAGCGTCGACCAGTACCGCCGACTCCCCGTCCAAGACAGGAGCAAGGTTGGACAAGGCTTCACTTCCCTTCTGATTAGCAGTTTGCTGAAGAGATGTAAAGTCCATGCCCAACTCTGCGGCAGCCAAACGATACTTTTCGTCGCTGATCAGGGTTCCGGCTCTCACCATCTCCGCCGTCAGATCTCCAAGGAACTTCGACGCTTCCGGCTCATCCGAAAGAAGCCAATCTCGAGCCATCCGGGCCTTCCTAGTTAGACACAATTTATACACTTTGGCCGCGGATAGAATCATCTTGAAATGGGCTGAATCAGTCGATACTTGCTGTATAAGTTGCTGGTTCTGATGAACGAGCTTGGCATGGGTATCCATCAGCAAGCCGACTTCATGGCCGAGGCTCGCAGACCAGGTGGAAGCAGCATCTAAGTTCTCGATGGTCTGGTCCAGCTGCTTCCTTGCCCTCTCCCACCATTGTTCGGTCCTGACCAAGCGCTCTTTCAGCTCGGAACACTTGGCCAGTCTCTCCTTTAGGCCCGGCAGGTCCTCCCGCAATTTTGATATCTCGTCATTCAGCTCCTCACAGCGGGAGGTAAGGGCGGCAATGGTTTCCTGGTCCGCGGCACTTTAACGGTTTGCGTCGAGCTCGAAAGCCAACCGTATGAATGCCTGCAAAGAAACGACAAGGGATGAAGTCCGAAGACCAAGTAATAACACTACTAAGCATAAAAGAGTCGTTACCTCTGCCGCCGAAGCTTGTGCCTGACGCACCCTATCACGGGGGGGCATGGATTCTAGTAGGTCGACGTCAACCTTGCTGATTAAGTTGGACGTCGCCCTGTTAAAACGAACAACTAAGCCCTTATGCCCCAACTCCGGAAAGGGTGTCTCGTGTCGAAAAGGAAAAACTTCCCGACGACGATAAACCTCCGCGAATTGTGATGAGGGAGCCGCGGAAGACTCCCCCACCTTCTCCTTCCCCTTCTTTGAAGATGGCTGTAGAGAGTCCGAAGGGGGAGACGCCTCCTCCTCAACCGACCCTATGCGGAGAGGTACGGCCGTAGGGATCGCACCCACAGAGGGCCGCTTGGCCGAGCTCTCCTTGCGGGAAGAAGAATCCCGCTTCCTCTTCTTCTTCCCACTCTTTTTCACCCCCCTTGTCTGTGGAGGAATCACCCTCTCAGATTCATCGGGGATGTGAACTTGTTTTCTCTCTTCGAGAAGTCGGAGAGCCTTTTGCTCTGAGGGCACGTCCTCCAGACCCTTCTCTACAGTCGCCGAGTCCTACAAAAGAAAAAGTTAGGAAGAATCAACAGGGATCTTTCATAACAAAAAATTTTTTTTTTTTGAAGTTATACCTTCGGAGGAAGGGGAAGAGGCTTATCCTCGGGTCGTTGTATGGCCCCTTGAGCAAGTCTTAGAACGCTGAATTTCTTCATCAGCTCCGGACTCTTTGCTCGAAGATTCTCCTTGGCTATCCCTGTAAAAATCGCGAGTTAGAAGCAGTTAAACATATCATAGGAAAGAAAAGGAAGAAACCCGGCCATTCTTACTCCGATCGATAGCCAAGCTGATGCCGAATGATGAGAGGAGGTTCTCGTTCTCCAACTCAGGGCGACCAGGTATCCAATTAAGTTGGACGTTCATTGGTTTCCTTCCCAACTGAACGTCCATCTTTGCGTACTCTATGATCACCGCGTCACTAAAAGAACACTGCGGGATCCCATTATTAAAACCCGTGAGGTTGGGTTTAATGTCAAAAGAGGTCTTGATGTTCCATCCCTCTGAATTATACAAAAATGCAAATTTCGTCCTATACCCCTTCTGGTTATCGGGGAGGTCTTGGACTATCTTCAGTCCTCGACGGTGTGTAAAAGTAATCCAGCCACAGCCGTATGATTGCGAATTACATAGGCGGGCTCTAAATATGTATCTAAAAGCTGTGAGTGTTGGTGGCACGGCCAAAACTTTGCATAGGATCAAAAAGGCCACCATACAACCCCAGGCATTTGGGTATAACTCGGGCACTGAAATGTTCAAAAACTCTAACACCTCCCTAAAAAACGGGTGAAGAGGAAATCTGAGCCCTAATTCAAAAGAAGGAAAGTATACTGCTATACAATGTGGGGGAGGAAACCTAACGGTGTCATAATTCCCCGGGGTAATAATGTTTATATTATCCTTCAAACCCCACTTTTGAGAGATGGCCTCCCGGCGGTTGTCTAGATCCCTTTTGGTCTGTAAGTCGATGAAGTAATTTAGGGGCCCGCCGTTTGGAATGTAGAATGGAGGAGGAACTGGCGCTGCACTCTCCCTTCCGGAAGATTCGGCTGATCCTTCAAAGTTTTCCATATCTACATACAATAACCCTTCCAGGTCAGGATTTATTCGCGGCAAGTAATTTGGAAAGAAAGCAACGCTCACTTCCCAAGGAGCAGTTTTTATAATTTCCGGAGGGTATATAGGGGATACAGACGACTCATCCCCATCTTTTATTGGTTCATAATGAGGGGTAATTCTCACCGAACTACTTTCATCCGAGTCATTCATTGGTAACCCCTTTTTATTAAGATGCCTAGGTACTATCAAAAGAGTTTCCGGCAAGTTAGTAGGGTTGGTGTCTGAGTTAGCTAT
>NC_080049.1:23829179-23841679 GCF_026212465.1 Amaranthus tricolor
TATATATATATATATATATATATATATATATATATATATATATATATATATATATATATATATATATATATATATATATATATATATATATATTTATACATGTATTTATATATATATATACATAGAAAATATATATATGTATATATACATAGATAATATATATATATATATATATATATATATATATATATATATATATATATATATATATATATATATAAATATATATATATATATATATATATATATATATATATATATATATATATATATATATATATATATATATATATATACATACATATATATATATATATATATATATATATATATATATATATATATATATATATATATATATATATATATATATATATGTATATATAAAGATATATATATATAAATAAATATATATATATATATATATATATATATATATAAATATACATGTATTTATATATAAATATATATGTATATATATATATATATATATATATATATATATTTATTTATTTATTTATTTATATATATATATATATATATATATATATATATATATATATATATATATATATATATATATATAAATAAATATATATATCTATATATATATAAATATATATATATATATATATACATATATATATATATATATATATATATATATATATATATATATATATATATATACATATATATTGAAACAGTCGTATTATTAGAAGATTTCATTAGTCGTTTTTAACGCCTAATTTTTCTTATATATTTGTTCGTTACTAATTATAATTTAATTAGTGATGGTAGTAATTTGAAAAATCTCTACGATGATTAGAAACTTGTTAATTCGTAACATGATTATGAATCGAAACAAGTAACGTAAACTTTGGAGGTAAAAACTTAAAATCGAGCAACTACCCATAACAGTTCAAAAAAAAAATTTTTAATTATTACCCAAGCATATTATATAACCATGATGGGAGTAAATTAAATATTTCACACATATACAAGTGATTTTTAAACATGAAGTACAAGTTACATAACTTGTTACATGTACAACAATTTTTACCCAAACTTTAAACTATCTTAGATAAACCTTTATTATACCATAATAGACCAAATTGAGGACAAAAAGCACTCCAAACCAGCCCCAAAACAGCAGCCCCTAGCTGTCATACTAGCCCTCTTTTAGCCCCAAAACTCACTTACACACTCCACCAAACTCTCTACCCAAAGCCCCTATTGTTCTTACCCAAAAACACCATCATAACAAGCATGCAAACATAATAAATCAAGACATATTTGCTGTCCATATTTTCAGCTCCATCAACCTTCTTTCACTCTTCATTTTACTCCTTATTTCATCCATAAGCAAAGTTGAAGTTCAATCTTACAATTTCTAGCAAAAACACCTTATTTTCTCATCAAATCTTCTTCAAAAACCCATCTAAAACTTCTGAAAATTTATGTTTATAAACTCAAATCTCCCATAAAAATAATCTTCATCTTAAGTGCTTTCCATAGACACCAAACTTGAAGAAATCCACCAAGTATAGAGTTTAGTTGAAGAGTTGGAGTTGAGACTTGAAGGGCAAGGACTCAAAGTTAGAACCACTTCTAAGAACGCGTAGGAGCTTACGTGGGAGCTTACGGAATAATTATATAGGCTTGGAGTCGAGGTATGTCACATGGGGTGATTTTTAAAGGATTTAAGAACAAGTTGGGAAAGTTTGTGTATAAACTTCTTTTTTAAAAAAAAAAAATAAATAAATTCCCAAAGTGAAGTTCTTAAATCTTGAAAAATGATGTGAAAATGATAAATTTGAGTATGGAATAATTTATTACATGTATTATTATTGTGGGCATCATGCATGTTGATTTTATAAATTATTGTATGTTTAAAGGCATGTTTAACACTACTTTGTGAAAGTTATTGTGATGGAAATGATTATATGAATTTGAAAACATTTTGAATTCATTTTAAGAGAAATTTTCAGTAGCCATATGTTAAGAAAATTTCTTGGATACTTTTTGTTGAGATTATTCGTTAAATTGATATTTTAATGGATTTTAAGGTGTTAAATACTCTTATTATAAAACATGGTATTAGATGAACTCTTCATCATCAAAAATAATTAATAAAAACATATTATAATGTCTCCAACAAGATTTGGCCAGAATATATTTAGTTTTGAATTTTTTTTATAATTTTTGAATAATCGTTAAATTGTTTAACGGTAAATTGTAAAATGATAAAATATAAAATAATTACCAAACAAAGACATATGGACTTGAACTTTTTATCACATACTTATATGGACAGTAGGTAAAATTGGTAAAAGTTTGGGAAGATTTCGTTGACATTTAAGGACCTTAATAATTTTTACTCGTTTATTAATAATCGGTAAGTTTGAAAACGGTAAAATATAAAATAAATAATAAATGACGTCTTTTGGACATGAAAATTTTATGAGACACTTATATAATCAGTAGATATATGTTAAAAAAATTTATATGGATTTTCGTGACCATATATGGACTTAAATAAATTTTATTCGGTTTATCGGTAAAATAACGATATTAATTATTAAAAATACTCCACATGATTTTTAATGGTTATTTAAAATTTTATACTTCTTAAAATACCTTCTGGAATATCATATAATTTTTTTATAATATTTTAATCGGACTCAAATAATTTTAATGCTATTTTATTTTATTTATCGATAAAATGTCTATACAAATAATAAAACATCATACATGAGTTTTATAAGTTCAAATGGCCTAATAAACATGTTATATGACTTCTGGGACTTTGGTATAATTTTATAAAATAAATTATTAATTATTTACTAATTTATCAAATTAATAGAAAATGTTTATTTATTAAAAAAATGTAATATTGTTAATTAAATTTGGGTAAAAATAAACCTATATAAAAAAATTATATTTATATTAATAACCTACTGCCTCATAGTATAAATTAAGTTTAAATTAGATGGTTTATAAATTTTACGGATTTAAGACACCATTTAAATAACGGTAAATACCCAAATTGTCGAAAATAATTGTAAGATCGTTATAAATTCGCATAACCAATTATAATCTGATGGGACAACCTTAAATTCATTTTAAATAAGGTATTATAATGACTTGATTAATTTGGGCCTTGTTGGAGAATTAATATGTACTTTGTAAATCAATTACCGATTTTAATACCTGCAAAACTATCTCGTATTTAAGAAAATAGTGTTTTATGAAATCTTCTGTCGTAAGGATTTTATAGACTTATGAATCATATTCTAGTTGTTTTGAATGAATTTCAAAACCCTTTTAGTTATATTTACTTTGAGAAGGATTGAAACGAAACATTTTAGTGGTTTCCTTAAAAAAAAAAAAAAAAAATCATATTGAACTTTAATTACTTTTTGTTACGATGCATTTCCATACATGCTAGTGATGCCCCAATATAATACAAAGGTTATGTTTAATGATATGATTATGCTAAGCATGTTTTACCCATGTGGGAAATATTATGATTTGATTTTGCTAAGTTGCAAATAAAGTATGTTTTGCTATGTGCAAATAAAAGATATTTATCATGTGGAAAAAGTTAATATTTTTGACTTTCAAATGCTATTAAGATTACAAGATATATAATATGTACAAAAAAATATTTTAGCCTAAATGGCGGGTACATATGCCACAGCAAATGTTGTGTGCATGATTAAACGGCTCACCAATGCTGAGCGCGTATTGTTCACAATACCATTGTGTTACACTTGCCGGACATGTCGCGGACGGTAGACCGACTACCAAACGAGTCACAGGATGACTCACAGAGTACCCATGTAAACTTATGATATGAGTTTGAAATTGATTTGGATCCATTGAGATCTTATGATTTATGATGAAAAATGAGAATTTGAAATGACTATAGAGCTATTGAACTGGATTTGAATCATAATATGATTTATCAAATGAAAAAGCATATTTCAAAATGAATTTACTCAAAAAAAAAAGGGTTTCAATAACTTGTTTGACGGACACCAGTGTGTTTATACTCAGCCTTTTTGCTGATACTATGCTTTGTATGTTTTTCCAATGGTTTTGTTTTTAGAGTAAACCCCTATGGCACCTCGACGGAGAATGGATATGCGAGCGGAAGATGAACCTGAGTTGGAGTATGACTCCCCTTTGTTTAGATCTCATTATTTTATTTGAGAGACTGTTAGTTTAGATTTAGACTATTTTAAGGATGTCATTTGAACTTTGGACTTATTTCGATTTGGTTGTAATTTTCCTATATTTTGGACAGTTAAGACTTCCGTTATATTGCTTTGGTTTGGTTCAAGTATTATACTTGAATATTGGTTTGACTTTTAAGTAACCCCTTAATTGTGTTGGCAAAAGTAAGTTTCCGCTTGATTAATACTAAATTCCAGTTAGTGTTTGCCTTCATAATTCGAGGCGGTTACAGTTGGTATCAGAGCCAAGGCTTTGGAAGCTTGTCTAAAATATCAGGAAAATTAGAGAACGAGTAACTCATGGAAGTAATTAAGAAATGAGCTTAAAATTTAGGGATTATTGGTAAAGAAAGGATTTAAGTAGTAAGTCTAACTTAAATCAGATTACTAAGTACCATTAGTAAACTAGAAGTCTTAAAGGTTTCTTATAAGCAAGTGATGATCCAATTATGTGGTTAAGTTACCTATGCATGGTGGTAAATTAAGTTGAGGAATTATCATTAAAAGTGTTAAAACTGTTAAACAAGTGATCCAATGGGATGGAAATTGATGAAGTTATTAAGTCATTAAATCAATAAAGTTAAGAAAGTGTGTTATGCAAGTACATATCTATTTGTCTTAAAGGCATAATTATTAATTAGTGATTACCTCTTGGCAGGAACCTAGAGGAAATTGGGGAAAGAATGGATCCTCAAGCCCAATTGAATCTCCTAACCGAGCAACTCAGAGTCATTCAAGAGACCAATGCTCAATTAGTCCAGTTCATAGCCAACCAACATGCTAATGTGGATGACGAGACTAAGTTTTACAAAAGGCTTGCTACCCACAGGCCTAAGACCTACAATGGTGCTACAGATCCAGTTGTCCTTGAAGATTGGATCAATGAAACTAAGAAAATTCTTGAGGTGGTAAACTGTCCAGAAAATCTTAAGGTTAAACTTGCAGCATTCTATCTAGTGGGACCTGCAGAGCTTTGGTGGAGAGCCCTAAAAGGTGTCTCAGCTGCCTCCACATCTGCTGGTGGAGCAACACAACCCACTAGTTGGAGATGGGAAGATTTCTTGAAGAAACTAAGGGAGAGGTTCTACCCAGCTGCTCTACAGAGACAAAAAGAATCAGAATTTCTTTACTTGAGGCAGCATTCTCTTAGCGTTACCGAATATGCTAACAAGTTCTTGGAGTTGGCTCGATTTGCCCCAGATTATGTGCTTGATGAAAAGAAAAAGATGGATCGCTTCTACAATGGTCTCAACTTCAGCTACCAAAAGTTGATGGGTCAATATGAGTCTTTTCAAGCTATGTATGAACATGTTGTGGAGAAAGAAATGGTCTGCAAGAGAGAGGAAGATGCGAGGAAAAAGAGATCTGGAGGAGACCAGGGAGGTCAGAGTAAGAAGCCCAGAGCTGAGGGAAACTTCAAGGGGAATCAAAACCAAAACCGCTTCAACAGCAACAGAAACCCACAAAACTCCAACCCGCTAAAAAGTCAACTGTGTGATAGATGCAAGAAATGGCACTCTAAGGGAGTCAACTGTGAGGGTAAGGCTGTGTGTCTGAATTGTGGAAAACTAGGTCATTTGGCTCGAGATTGTTGGGGCAAGAACCAGGGAAACCCCGGAAATGTTGGAGCACGATACTTAGGAAATCAAGGGAACCAGCGTAAAAATAATTCTCAGCTTCGCCTTGAATATAAAGGAGGCAATAAAGCCTCATCTTCTGGAGGCCAAGGGAACCAGCGCCTAGGAGGAGGAAAATTCTTTGCCATTACTACAGCAAAGGAGCCTAGCACCTTGAGTCCTAAGACAGAAGGTAAAGTCATTTTCGGATTACTGTTATTGCTTGGTAAGTCCGCCCGTGTCTTATTTGATTCCGGGGCCGACAAGTCTTATGTTTCTAAGTCATTTGTGAGATCTTTGGACTGTTATGTTAATGTATGCCCTATAATGCATAGAGTTGAGTTACCCGACGGATCAACGGTATCATGTAATACAAAGTTGATTGATTGCCCATTAGTAATCCAGGGTAAGGAGTTCTATGTAGACCTGATTGTATTTGACTTAGGAGGGTTTGATATCATTCTAGGAATGGACTGGCTAGGTAAACACATGGCAGTGATTGAGTGCTATGAGAGGAATGTAAAGGTTGAGAAAAATCCAGGGGAACAAGTAGCTTTTAGTGATGGGACCATACCTAATATTGAGCCAGAGATGATTGAGAGGCTTACAACCTTTCCAAAGAGAGGTGGGGAAGCCCAGGTCTACCACATGAGCGAGTCAACATACAAGGAGGTCGACTTAAGTCAGATCTTGATAGTGCGAGAATTTTCTGATGTATTCCCTGATGATCTACCTGGGTTACCTCCAAAGAGAGAGATTGATTTTCACATTGACCTAGTTCCAGGGTCAAGCCCGATTTCAAAGGCACCATATAGAATGGCACCACTTGAGTTGGCTGAACTAAAAACCCAACTCGAGGAGTTACAAGATAAAGGGTTTATCAGACCAAGTGTATCACCATGGGGAGCTCCAGTGTTGTTTGTGAAGAAGAAAGATGGTTCTTTGAGGCTATGCATTGACTACCGGGAGCTGAACAAAATAACCATCAAGAACAAGTACCCACTTCCTAGAATTGATGATTTATTTGACCAGTTGAAAGGAGCCGGAGTTTTCTCTAAAATTGACCTGAGATCTGGTTACCATCAGTTGAGGATAGCGAAGGAAGACATTCCTAAAACTGCTTTCCGCACCAGATATGGGCACTATGAGTTTAGAGTGATGCCGTTTGGGTTAACCAATGCCCCTGCAGCATTCATGGACTTGATGAATCGAACATTCCATGACTATCTTGATAAATTTGTTGTGGTTTTCATTGATGATATCTTGGTGTACTCTAAGACAGAGAAAGATCATGAGGAGCACTTAAGATTGGTATTAACACGATTGAGGGAAAGAAGCTTTTATGGGAAGTTGAGCAAGAGTGAATTCTGGTTGGATCGAGTTGTCTTCCTAGGTCATGTAATCTCAAAAGATGGCATAACAGTGGACCCCGAGAAGATAAGGACTATCATTGATTGGCCAGCACCGACTAGTGTAACTGAGGTAAGAAGCTTTATGGGTTTGGCAGGTTATTACCGAAGATATGTTGATGGGTTTTCTAAGATCGCACTACCAATCACAAGTTTGGTTCGAAAGAATACCAAGTTTGTGTGGTCACAAAAGTGTGAGGACGCTTTCCTAGAATTGAAGAAAAGGTTAACAACGGCTCCAGTGCTTGTATTGCCCGAGGATGGGAAAGAGTTCACGGTATACAGTGACGCATCTTTAGAGGGCTTGGGTTGTGTACTCATGCAAGAGGGGAAAGTGATTGCCTACGCATCGAGACAATTGAGGCCAAATGAGAAGAACTATCCAGTGCACGATTTAGAATTAGCCGGAGTCATATTTGCCTTAAAAATTTGGAGGCATTATCTCTACGGCACTACTTGCAAGATCTACACCGATCACAAGAGTTTGACTTATCTGTTTACACAGAAGGAGCTTAACATGAGGCAGAGAAGGTGGCTAGAATTGATGAAAGATTATGACCTCACTTTGGAGTATCATCCCGGGAAGGCAAATCGTGTAGCAGATGCCTTAAGCCGAAAACCGAGAATGGTCATTAATGGACTAATTTCAGTGCCCTACGAGATTTATGTGGAGATGAAGGAGCTAGAATTGATTGTAGTTAAGAAGGGATCATACGACAGCATTCTCAATGCTGTGAGTACAACACCGAGTCTACATGAGGAGATCCGTGAGCTACAACAGTATGATGACTTCTTGTCAGAGTTGAAGATTGGTATTGAAAAGGATGCAGTTAAAGACTTCAGTATTGCTAAAGATGGGAGTATTCATCTAAAGGGAAGGTTATGTGTGCCCCGAGATCCTGAATTGATAGAGAAAATACTCAAGGAGGCACATTCGACTATGTATTCTGTCCACCCAGGACGGGATAAGATGCTAGCAGATTTAAAACAATACTTTTGGTGGATGAACATGAAGAAGGATGTCGAGGATTTCATAGCTCGATGTCTAGTATGTCAGCAAGTCAAGATTGACCACCAGCGCACTCCGGGGGAATTGCAACCACTTCCCGTGCCTAAGTGGAAGTGGGAATCAGTGAGTATGGACTTTGTTGTTGGATTGCCCCGTTCGAGAAGAGGAAATGATTCTATTTGGGTGATTGTTGATCGACTCACTAAGACTGCCAGATTTATTCCTGCTAAAGTAACTTGGAAAGCAAAACAATTGGCTGATGCTTATGTGAAAGAAGTACTTAGACTACATGGTATACCGATGACAATAGTTTCAGATCGAGATCCAAAATTTGTGGCTCGATTTTGGAATGAGCTACAAAGGGCATTCGGCACGACCCTTAATTACAGCACCGCTTTTCACCCAGCTACAGATGGGCAGACGGAGAGGACCATCCAGACTCTAGAGGATATGCTTCGGGCATGTGCCCTTGATTTTCAGTGTTCGTGGGAGGACATCTTACCGTTGATAGAATTTTCCTACAACAATAGTTATCAGAGTAGTATTGGTATGGCTCCATATGAGGCCTTGTATGGCCAAAGGTGTAGGACACCACTTTATTGGGATACCGGGAGGCCCGGCGTGCTCGTTGGACCAGAAATGATCAGAGAGACCGCTGAACAAGTCAGAATCATTAGAGACCGGATGAAGGCTGCCCAAGATCGACAGAAATCCTACGCAGATCGTAGGAGGAGGAAACTTGAGTTCCAAGTCGGTGAGAAGGTGTTCCTTAAAGTCTCGCCAACAAAGGGAATCAAGAGGTTCGGAATGCAGGGGAAGCTTGATCCTCGGTACATTGGACCCTATGAGATTTTGCGTAGAGTTGGGGAGGTAGCTTATGAGTTAGCATTACCCCCACAATTAGCTAAGGTTCACAATGTGTTCCATGTGTCGCAATTGCGCCGATATGTGTTTGATCCATCACATGTTCTCCAGTATGAGCCCATTCAACTTGTTGAAAGCTTGCAGTATGAGGAAAAGCCCCTGAGGATCCTAGGTCGAGAGGTTAGAAAACTCCGTAGCCGCACGATTCCACTTGTGAAAGTGCTATGGAGTGGACAGGATACCGACAGTGCTACTTGGGAAAAAGAGGACGATATGTTAATTAGATACCCTTACTTATTTGAGTGATGTATTTATAACCATTAGTTTGAGTTAGTTTCGAGGACGAAAATCTTGTAAGAAGGGAAGAGTGAAACAGTCGTATTATTAGAAGATTTCATTAGTCGTTTTTAACGCCTAATTTTTCTTATATATTTGTTCGTTACTAATTATAATTTAATTAGTGATGGTAGTAATTTGAAAAATCTCTACGATGATTAGAAACTTGTTAATTCGTAACATGATTATGAATCGAAACAAGTAACGTAAACTTTGGAGGTAAAAACTTAAAATTGAGCAACTACCCATAACAGTTCAAAAAAAAAATTTTTAATTATTACCCAAGCATATTATATAACCATGATGGGAGTAAATTAAATATTTCACACATATACAAGTGATTTTTAAACATGAAGTACAAGTTACATAACTTGTTACATGTACAACAATTTTTACCCAAACTTTAAACTATCTTAGATAAACCTTTATTATACCATAATAGACCAAATTGAGGACAAAAAGCACTCCAAACCAGCCCCAAAACAGCAGCCCCTAGCTGTCATACTAGCCCTCTTTTAGCCCCAAAACTCACTTACACACTCCACCAAACTCTCTACCCAAAGCCCCTATTGTTCTTACCCAAAAACACCATCATAACAAGCATGCAAACATAATAAATCAAGACATATTTGCTGTCCATATTTTCAGCTCCATCAACCTTCTTTCACTCTTCATTTTACTCCTTATTTCATCCATAAGCAAAGTTGAAGTTCAATCTTACAATTTCTAGCAAAAACACCTTATTTTCTCATCAAATCTTCTTCAAAAACCCATCTAAAACTTCTGAAAATTTATGTTTATAAACTCAAATCTCCCATAAAAATAATCTTCATCTTAAGAGCTTTCCATAGACACCAAACTTGAAGAAATCCACCAAGTATAGAGTTTAGTTGAAGAGTTGGAGTTGAGACTTGAAGGGCAAGGACTCAAAGTTAGAACCACTTCTAAGAACGCGTAGGAGCTTACGTGGGAGCTTACGGAATAATTATATAGGCTTGGAGTCGAGGTATGTCACATGGGGTGATTTTTAAAGGATTTAAGAACAAGTTGGGAAAGTTTGTGTATAAACTTCTTTTTAAAAAAAAAAAATAAATAAATTCCCAAAGTGAAGTTCTTAAATCTTGAAAAATGATGTGAAAATGATAAATTTGAGTATGGAATAATTTATTACATGTATTATTATTGTGGGCATCATGCATGTTGATTTTATAAATTATTGTATGTTTAAAGGCATGTTTAACACTACTTTGTGAAAGTTATTGTGATGGAAATGATTATATGAATTTGAAAACATTTTGAATTCATTTTAAGAGAAATTTTCAGTAGCCATATGTTAAGAAAATTTCTTGGATACTTTTTGTTGAGATTATTCGTTAAATTGATATTTTAATGGATTTTAAGGTGTTAAATACTCTTATTATAAAACATGGTATTAGATGAACTCTTCATCATCAAAAATAATTAATAAAAACATATTATAATGTCTCCAACAAGATTTGGCCAGAATATATTTAGTTTTGAATTTTTTTTATAATTTTTGAATAATCGTTAAATTGTTTAACGGTAAATTGTAAAATGATAAAATATAAAATAATTACCAAACAAAGACATATGGACTTGAACTTTTTATCACATACTTATATGGACAGTAGGTAAAATTGGTAAAAGTTTGGGAAGATTTCGTTGACATTTAAGGACCTTAATAATTTTTACTCGTTTATTAATAATCGGTAAGTTTGAAAACGGTAAAATATAAAATAAATAATAAATGACGTCTTTTGGACATGAAAATTTTATGAGACACTTATATAATCAGTAGATATATGTTAAAAAAATTTATATGGATTTTCGTGACCATATATGGACTTAAATAAATTTTATTCGGTTTATCGGTAAAATAACGATATTAATTATTAAAAATACTCCACATGATTTTTAATGGTTATTTAAAATTTTATACTTCTTAAAATACCTTCTGGAATATCATATAATTTTTTTATAATATTTTAATCGGACTCAAATAATTTTAATGCTATTTTATTTTATTTATCGATAAAATGTCTATACAAATAATAAAACATCATACACGAGTTTTATAAGTTCAAATGGCCTAATAAACATGTTATATGACTTCTGGGACTTTGGTATAATTTTATAAAATAAATTATTAATTATTTACTAATTTATCAAATTAATAGAAAATGTTTATTTATTAAAAAATGTAATATTGTTAATTAAATTTGGGTAAAAATAAACCTATATAAAAAAATTATATTTATATTAATAACCTACTGCCTCATAGTATAAATTAAGTTTAAATTAGATGGTTTATAAATTTTACGGATTTAAGACACCATTTAAATAACGGTAAATACCCAAATTGTCGAAAATAATTGTAAGATCGTTATAAATTCGCATAACCAATTATAATCTGATGGGACAACCTTAAATTCATTTTAAATAAGGTATTATAATGACTTGATTAATTTGGGCCTTGTTGGAGAATTAATATGTACTTTGTAAATCAATTACCGATTTTAATACCTGCAAAACTATCTCGTATTTAAGAAAATAGTGTTTTATGAAATCTTCTGTCGTAAGGATTTTATAGACTTATGAATCATATTCTAGTTGTTTTGAATGAATTTCAAAACCCTTTTAGTTATATTTACTTTGAGAAGGATTGAAACGAAACATTTTAGTGGTTTCCTTAAAAAAAAAAAAAAAAAAAATCATATTGAACTTTAATTACTTTTTGTTACGATGCATTTCCATACATGCTAGTGATGCCCCAATATAATACAAAGGTTATGTTTAATGATATGATTATGCTAAGCATGTTTTACCCATGTGGGAAATATTATGATTTGATTTTGCTAAGTTGCAAATAAAGTATGTTTTGCTATGTGCAAATAAAAGATATTTATCATGTGGAAAAAGTTAATATTTTTGACTTTCAAATGCTATTAAGATTACAAGATATATAATATGTACAAAAAAATATTTTAGCCTAAATGGCGGGTAC
>NC_080049.1:23849243-23906129 GCF_026212465.1 Amaranthus tricolor
AATTCTATTTGGTATATATTTTTGAGTTCAAGTGGTTAGAATTGTAAATCATAGTCATATGCTAGAAATTACGTGTTTAAGTTGCGATTTTAAGGGTTTTTAATCGCTTTTGGCACTTTTGCGCATAAAGTAGTTCAAGCTTGGTTTGTTTTGCATGAAACATGACACACAACTCTATTTGGTATATATTATTATATTGAAGTGGTTAGAATTCTAAATCATAGTCATATGCTAGAAATTATGTGTTAAGTTGCGATATTAAGGGTTTTTAAGCGTTTTTGGCACTTTTGAACATAAAGTAGCTCAAACTTGGTTTGTTGTGCACGAAACTTGACACACAACTATATTTGGTATATATTATTGTGTTGAAGTGGTTAGAATTGTAAATCATAGTCATATGCTAGAAATTACGTGTTAAGCTGCGATTTTAAGGGTTTTTTAAGCGTTTTTGGCACTTTTGCGCATAAAGTAGCTCAAACTTGGTTTGTTTTGCACGAAAATTGACACACAACTCTATTTGGTATATATTATTGAGTTGAAGTGGTTAGAATTGTAAATCATAGTCATATGTTAGGAAATTACGTGTTAAGTTGCGATTTTAAGGGTTTTTAAGCGTTTTTGGCACTTTTGCGCATAAAGTAGTTCAAACTTCGTTTGTTTTGCACGAAACTGGACACACAACTCTATTTGGTATATATTGTTGTGTTGATGTGGTAAGAATCGTAAATCATAGTCATATGCTAGAAATTACGTGTTAAGTTGCAATTTTAAGGGTTTTTTTTTAGCGTTTTTGGCACTTTTGCACATAAAGTAGCTCAAACTTAGTTTAATTTGCACGAAACTTGACCGCAACTCTATTTGGCATATATTATTATGTTTAAGTGGTTAGAGTTGTAAATCATAGTCATGCTAGAAATTACGTGTTAAGTTGCAATTTTAAGGGTTTTTTAGCATTTTTGGCACTTTTGCGCATAACTTAGCTCAAACTCAGACTTGGTTTGTTTTGCACGAAACATGGCAGACAACACTTTAAATTACGTGTTTACTTGCGATTTTTAAGGGTTTTTTAAGCGGTTTTGGCGATTTTGCGCATAAAGTAGGTCGAACAAACTTGCTTTCTTTTTTATGAAACTTGACACACAAACTCTATTTGGTATATATATTATTGCGTTCAAGTGGTTAAAATTGTAAATCAAAGTCATATCCTAGAAATTACGTGTTAAGTTGCAATTTTAAGGATTTTTAAGCGTTTGTGGCACTTATGCGCATAAATTAGCTCAAACTTGGTTTGTTTGCACGAAACTTGACACACAACACTGTTTGGTATATATTATTGTGTTGAAGTGGTTAAAATTATAATCATAGTCATAGGCTATAAATTACGTGTTAAGTTGCTATTTAAGGGGTTTTTTAAGTGTTTTTGGAACTTTTGCACATAAAGTAGCTCAAACTTAGTTTGTTTTGCACGAAACTTGACACAAAACTCTATTTGGTATATATTATTATGTTGAAGTATTTAGAATTGTAAATCATACTCATATGCTAGAAATTACGTATTAAGTTGCGATTTTAAGGGTTTTTAAGCATTTTTTGGCACTTTTGCGCATAAAGTAGCTCAAACTTGGTTTGTTTTGCACGAAACTTGACACTCAACACTGTTTGGTATATATTATTTTTTTGAAGTGGTTAAAATTTTAAATCCTAGTCATATGCTAGAAATTATGTGTTATGTTCCGAGTTTAAGGGTTTTTAAGTATTTTTGGCACTTTTGCGCAAAAAGTAGCTCTCAAACTTGGTTTGTTTTGCAGGAAACTTCGCACACAACACTATTCGGAATTTATTATTTTGTTGAATTGGTAAAAATTGAAAATCATACTCATATGCTAGAAATTACGTGTTAAGTTGCGATTTTAAGGGTTTTTAAGCGTTTTTGGCACTTTTGCACATAAAGTAGCTCAAACTTGGTTTGTTTTGCACGAAACTGGACACACAATTCTATTTGGTATATATTGTTGTGTTGATGTGGTAAGAATCGTAAATCATAGTCACATGCTAGAAATTACGTGTTAAGTTGCGATTTTAAGGGTTTTTTAAGCGTTTTTGGCACTTT
The DNA here is from genome assembly GCF_026212465.1 of Amaranthus tricolor. NCBI lineage: Eukaryota > Viridiplantae > Streptophyta > Magnoliopsida > Caryophyllales > Amaranthaceae > Amaranthus > Amaranthus tricolor. The sequence goes on from NC_080049.1 coordinate 23,851,354, forward strand.
TGCACATAAAGTAGCTCAAACATAGTTTAATTTGCACGAAACTTGACCGCAACTCTATTTGGTATATATTATTAAGTTGAAGTGGTTTAAATCGTAAATCATACTCATATGATAGAAATTACTTTTTAAGTTGCGATTTTTAAGGGTTTTTAAGCGTTTTTGGCACTTTTGCGCATAAAGTAGCTCAAACTTGGTTTGTTTTGCACGAAACTTGACAGACAACTCAGTTTGGTATATTTTATTATATTGAAGTGGTTAGAATTCTAAATCATAGTCATATTCTAGAAATTATGTGTTAAGCTGTGATTTTTAAGGGTTTTTAAGCGTTTTTGGACTTTGGCGCATAAAAGTAGCTGAAACTTGGTTTGTTTTGCACGAAACTTGACACACAACTCTATTTGGTAGGTATTATTGTGTTGAAGTGGCTAGAATTGTAAATCATAGTCATATGCTAGAAATTACGTGTTAAGTTGCAATTTTAAGGGTTTTTAAGCGTTTGTGGCAGTTTTGCACATAAAGTAGCTCAAACTTAGTTCGTTTTGCACAAAACCTGACACACAACACTGTTTGGTATATATTATTGTGTTTTAAGGGGTTTGAATTGTAGATCATAGTCATATGCTAGAAGTTACGTGTTAAGTTGTGTTTTTTAAGGATTTTTAATCATATTTTCCACTTTTGCGCATAAAGTACCTCAAACATGGTTTGTTTTGCACGAAACTTGACACACAACTATAGTTGGTATATATTATTATGTTGAAGTGTTTAGAATTGTAAATCATAGTCAAAGGCTATAATTTACGTCTTAAGTTGCGATTTTAAGGGTTTTTTAAGCGTTTTTGGCACTTTCGCGCATAAATTAGCTCAAACTTGGTTTGTTTTAGCACGAAACTTCACACAAAACTCTATTTGGTATATATTATTATGTTGAAGTTGATAGAATTGTAAATCATAGTCATATGCTAGAAATTACGTATTAAGTTGCGATTATAAGGGTATTTAAGCATTTTTGGCACTTTTGCGCATAAAGTAGCTCAAACTTGGTTTGTTTTGCACGAAACTTGACACAGAACTTTATTTGGTATATATATTATTATATTGAAGTGGTTAGAATTCTAAATCATAGTCATATGCTAGAAATTACGTGTTAAGTTGCGATTTTAAGGGATTTTAAGCGTTTTTGGCACTTTTGCACATAAAGTAGATCAAACTTGGTTTGTTTTGCACGAAACTTTACACACAACTCTATTTGGTATATATCATTGAGTTGAAGTGGTTAGAATTTTAAATCATAGTGATATGCTAGAAATTACTTTTTAAGCTGTGATTTTAAGTGTTTTTAAGAGTTTTTGGCACTTTTGCGCATAAAGTAGCTCAAACTTGGTTTGTTTTGCACGAAACTTAACACACAACTCTATTTGGTATGTATTATTGTGTTGAAGTGGTTAGAATTGTAAATCATAGTCATATGCTAGAAATTACGTGTTAAGTTGCGATTTTAAGCGTTTTTTTTTTTAGCTTTTTTGGCACTTTTTCACATAAAGTAGCTCAAACTTAGTTTCTTTTGTACGAAACTTGACCACAACTCTATTTTGGAATATATTATTCTGTCGAAGTTGATAGAATTGTAAATCATAGTCAAGCAAGAAATTACGTGTTAAGCTGGAATTTTAAGGGTTTTATAGCGTTGTTGGCACTTTTGCACATAAAGTAGCTCAAACTTAGTACGTTTTGCACGAAACTTGACACACAACTCTATTTGATATATATTATTGAGTTGAAGTGGTTAGAATTCTAAATCATAGTCATATGCTAGAAATTACGTGTTAAGTTGCGTTTTTAATCGTTTTTTAAGCGTTTTTGGCACTTTTGCGCATAAATTAGCTCAAACTTGGTTTGTTTTGCACGAAACATGTCAAAAAACTCTATTTGTTATATATTATTTTTTTTGAAGTGGTTAAAATTGTAAATCATAGTCATATGCTAGAAATTACGTGTTAAGTTGCGATTTTAAGGGTTTTTTAGCATTTTTGGCACTTTTGCGCATAAAGTAGCTCAAACTTGGTGTGTTTTGCACGAAACCTTGCACACAACACTATTTGGAATTTATTATTGTGTTGAAGTTTTAATAATTGTAAATCCTAGTCATATGCTAGAAATTATGTGTTATGTTGCGAGTTTAAGGATTTTTAAGTGTTTTTGGCACTTTTGCGCAAAAAAGTAGCTCTCAAACTTTGTTTATTTTGCAGGAAACTTCGCACACAACACTATTCGGAATTTATTATTTTCTTGAATTGGTAAAAATTGTAATTCATAGTCATATGCTAGAAATTACGTGTTAAGTTGTGATTTTAAGGGTTTTTTAAGCGTTTTTTGGCACTTTTGCGCATAAAGTAGCTCAAACTTGGTTTGTTTTGCACGAAACTTGACACACTACACTGTTTGGTATATATTGTGGTGTTGAAGTGGTTAAAATTATAAATCATAGTCATAGGCTATAAATTACGTGTTAAGTTGCTATTTTAAGGGTTTTTAAGTGTTTTTGGAACTTTTGCACATAAAGTAGCTCAAACTTAGTTTGTTTTGCACGAAACTTGACACAAAACTCTATTTGGTATATATTATTATGTTGAAGTATTTAGAATTGTAAATCATACTCATATGCTAGAAATTACGTATTAAGTTGCGATTTTAAGGGTTTTTTAAGCATTTTTTGGCACTTTTGCGCATAAAGTAGCTCAAACTTGGTTTGTTTTGCACGAAACTTGACACTCAACACTGTTTGGTATATATTATTTTTTTGAAGTGGTTAAAATTTTAAATCCTAGTCATATGCTAGAAATTATGTGTTATGTTCCGAGTTTAAGGGTTTTTAAGTATTTTTGGCACTTTTGCGCAAAAAGTAGCTCTCAAACTTGGTTTGTTTTGCAGGAAACTTCGCACACAACACTATTCGGAATTTATTATTTTGTTGAATTGGTAAAAATTGAAAATCATACTCATATGCTAGAAAATTACGTGTTAAGTTGCGATTTTAAGGGTTTTTAAGCGTTTTTGGCACTTTTGCACATAAAGTAGCTCAAACTTGGTTTGTTTTGCACGAAACTGGACACACAATTCTATTTGGTATATATTGTTGTGTTGATGTGGTAAGAATCGTAAATCATAGTCACATGCTAGAAATTACGTGTTAAGTTGCGATTTTAAGGGTTTTTAAGCGTTTTTGGCACTTTTGCACATAAAGTAGCTCAAACATAGTTTAATTTGCACGAAACTTGACCGCAACTCTATTTGGTATATATTATTAAGTTGAAGTGGTTTAAATCGTAAATCATACTCATATGATAGAAATTACTTTTTAAGTTGCGATTTTTAAGGGTTTTTAAGCGTTTTTGGCACTTTTGCGCATAAAGTAGCTCAAACTTGGTTTGTTTTGCACGAAACTTGACAGACAACTCAGTTTGGTATATTTTATTATATTGAAGTGGTTAGAATTCTAAATCATAGTCATATTCTAGAAATTATGTGTTAAGCTGTGATTTTTAAGGGTTTTTAAGCGTTTTTGGACTTTGGCGCATAAAGTAGCTGAAACTTGGTTTGTTTTGCACGAAACTTGACACACAACTCTATTTGGTAGGTATTATTGTGTTGAAGTGGCTAGAATTGTAAATCATAGTCATATGCTAGAAATTACGTGTTAAGTTGCAATTTTAAGGGTTTTTAAGCGTTTGTGGCAGTTTTGCACATAAAGTAGCTCAAACTTAGTTCGTTTTGCACAAAACCTGACACACAACACTGTTTGGTATATATTATTGTGTTTAAGGGGTTTGAATTGTAGATCATAGTCATATGCTAGAAGTTACGTGTTAAGTTGTGTTTTTAAGGATTTTTAATCATATTTTCCACTTTTGCGCATAAAGTACCTCAAACATGGTTTGTTTTGCACGAAACTTGACACACAACTATAGTTGGTATATATTATTATGTTGAAGTGTTTAGAATTGTAAATCATAGTCAAAGGCTATAATTTACGTCTTAAGTTGCGATTTTAAGGGTTTTTAAGCGTTTTTGGCACTTTCGCGCATAAATTAGCTCAAACTTGGTTTGTTTAGCACGAAACTTCACACAAAACTCTATTTGGTATATATTATTATGTTGAAGTTGATAGAATTGTAAATCATAGTCATATGCTAGAAATTACGTATTAAGTTGCGATTATAAGGGTATTTAAGCATTTTTGGCACTTTTGCGCATAAAGTAGCTCAAACTTGGTTTGTTTTGCACGAAACTTGACACAGAACTTTATTTGGTATATATATTATTATATTGAAGTGGTTAGAATTCTAAATCATAGTCATATGCTAGAAATTACGTGTTAAGTTGCGATTTTAAGGGATTTTAAGCGTTTTTGGCACTTTTGCACATAAAGTAGATCAAACTTGGTTTGTTTTGCACGAAACTTTACACACAACTCTATTTGGTATATATCATTGAGTTGAAGTGGTTAGAATTTTAAATCATAGTGATATGCTAGAAATTACTTTTTAAGCTGTGATTTTAAGTGTTTTTTAAGAGTTTTTGGCACTTTTGCGCATAAAGTAGCTCAAACTTGGTTTGTTTTGCACGAAACTTAACACACAACTCTATTTGGTATGTATTATTGTGTTGAAGTGGTTAGAATTGTAAATCATAGTCATATGCTAGAAATTACGTGTTAAGTTGCGATTTTAAGCGTTTTTTTTTAGCTTTTTTGGCACTTTTTCACATAAAGTAGCTCAAACTTAGTTTCTTTTGTACGAAACTTGACCACAACTCTATTTTGGAATATATTATTCTGTCGAAGTTGATAGAATTGTAAATCATAGTCAAGCAAGAAATTACGTGTTAAGCTGGAATTTTAAGGGTTTTATAGTGTTGTTGGCACTTTTGCACATAAAGTAGCTCAAACTTAGTACGTTTTGCACGAAACTTGACACACAACTCTATTTGATATATATTATTGAGTTGAAGTGGTTAGAATTCTAAATCATAGTCATATGCTAGAAATTACGTGTTAAGTTGCGTTTTTAATCGTTTTTAAGCGTTTTTGGCACTTTTGCGCATAAATTAGCTCAAACTTGGTTTGTTTTGCACGAAACATGTCAAAAAACTCTATTTGTTATATATTATTTTTTTGAAGTGGTTAAAATTGTAAATCATAGTCATATGCTAGAAATTACGTGTTAAGTTGCGATTTTAAGGGTTTTTTAGCATTTTTGGCACTTTTGCGCATAAAGTAGCTCAAACTTGGTGTGTTTTGCACGAAACCTTGCACACAACACTATTTGGAATTTATTATTGTGTTGAAGTTTTAATAATTGTAAATCCTAGTCATATGCTAGAAATTATGTGTTATGTTGCGAGTTTAAGGATTTTTAAGTGTTTTTGGCACATTTGCGCAAAAAGTAGCTCTCAAACTTTGTTTATTTTGCAGGAAACTTCGCACACAACACTATTCGGAATTTATTATTTTCTTGAATTGGTAAAAATTGTAATTCATAGTCATATGCTAGAAATTACGTGTTAAGTTGTGATTTTAAGGGTTTTTAAGCGTTTTTGGCACTTTTGCGCATAAAGTAGCTCAAACTTGGTTTGTTTTGCACGAAACTTGACACACTACACTGTTTGGTATATATTGTGGTGTTGAAGTGGTTAGAATTGTAAATCATAATCATATGCTAGAAATTACGTGTTAAGTTGCGATTTTAAGGGTTTTGTATCGTTTTTGGCACTTTTGCGCATAAAGTAGCTCAAACTTGGTTTGTTTGGCACGAAACTTGACACACAACTCTATTTGGTATATATTATTATGTTGAAGTGGTTAGAATTGTAAATCATAGTCATATGCTATAAATTACGTGTTAAGTTTCTATTTAAAGGGTTTTTAAGCGGTTTTGGCACTTTTGCGCATAAATTTGCTCAAAGTTGGTTTGTTTTGCACAAAACTTGACACAAAACTCTATTTTGTATATATTATTGTGTTGAAGTGGATAGAATTGTAAATCACAGTCATATGCTAGAAATTTCGTGTTAAGTTGCGATTTTAAGGGTTTTTTAAGCATTTTTGGCACTTTTGCGCATAAAGTAGCTCAAACTTGGTTTGTTTTGCACGAAACTTGACACACAACACTGTTTGGTTTATATTATTGTGTTGAAGTGGTTAGAATTGTAAATCATAGTCATATGCTTGAAATTACGTGTTAAGTTGCGATTTTAAGGGTTTTTAATCGTTTTTGGCACTTTTGCGCATAAAGTAGCTCAAAGTTGGTTCGTTTTGCACGAAACTGGACACACAACTCTATTTGGTATATATTATTGTGTTGAAGTGGTTAGAATTGTTAATCATAGTCATATGCTAGAAATTACGTGTTAAGTTCCGATTTTAAGGGTTTTTTAATCGTTTTTAGCACTTTTGCGCATAAAATAACTCAAACTTGGTTTGTTTTGCACGAAACTTAACACAGAACTCTATTTGGTTTATATTATTATATTGAAGTGGTTAGAATTATAAATCATAGTCATATGCGAAAAATTATGTGTTAAGTTGCGATATTAAGGGTTTTTAAGTGTTTTTGGCACTTTTGCGCATAAAGTAGCTCAAACTTGGTTTTTTTTTTTTCACGAAACTTGGCACACAACTCTATTTTGTATATATTATTGTGTTAAAGCGGTTAGAATTCTTAATCATAGTCATATGCTAGAAATTACGTGTTAAGTTGCGATTTTAAGGGTTTTTAAGCGTTTTTGGCACTTTTGCACATAAAGTAGCTCAAACTTGATTTGTTTTGCACGAAACTTGACACACAACTCTGTTTGGTATATATTATTGAGTTGAAGTGGTTAGAATTGTAAATATTAGTCATATGCTAGAATTTACTTTTTAAGCTGTGATTTTAAGGGTTTTTAAGCATTTTTGGCACTTTTGCGCATAAAGTAGCTCAAACTTGGTTTGTTTTTCACGAAATTGGCACACAACTCTATTTGGTATATAATATTCTGTTGAAGTGGTTAGAATCCTAAATCATAGTCATATGTTAGAAATTACGTGTTAAGTTGCGATTTTAAGGGTTTATAAGCGTTTTTGGCACTTTTGCACATAAAGTATCTCAAACATGATTTTATTTTGCACGAAACTTGACACACAACTCTATTTTGTATATATTATTGAGTTGAAGTGGTTAGAATTGTAAATCATAGTCATATGCTAGAAATTACGTGTTAAGTTGCGATTTTAAGGTGTTTTAAGCGTTTTTGGCACTTTTGCACATAAAGTAGGTCAAACTTAGTTTAATTTGCACGAAACTTGACCACAACTCTATGTGGTATATATTATTGTGTTGAAGTGGTTAGAATTGTAATTTATAGTCAAGCTAGAAATTACGTGTTAAGTTGCGATTTTAAGGGTTTTTAAGCGTTTTTGGCACTTTTGCACATAAAGTAGCTCAAACTTAGTTCGTTTTACACGAAACTTGACACATAACTCTATTTGATATATATTATTGAGTTGAAGTGGTTAGAATTATAAATAATAGTCATATGCTAGAAATTACGTGTTAAGTTGCGATTTTAAGGGTTTTTATGCGTTTTTGGCACTTTTGCGCATAAATTAGCTCAAACTTGGTTTGTTTTGCACGAAACTGGACACACAACTCTATTTGGTATATATTATTGTGTTGAAGTGGTTAGAATTGTAAATCATAGTCATATGCTAGAAATTACGTGTTAAGTTGCAATTTTAAGGGTTTTTAAGCATTTTTGGCAGTTTTGCACATAAAGTAGCTCAAACTTAGTTTATTTTGCACGAAACTTGACCACAACTCCATTTGGTATATATTATTGCGTTGAAGTGGTTAAAATTTTAAATCATAGACATGCTAGAAATTATGTGTTCAGTTGAGATTTTAAGGGTTTTTAAGTGTTTTTGGCACTTTTGCGAAAAAAGTAGCTCTGGAACTTGGTTTGTTTTGCAGGAAACTTGGCACACAACACTATTTGGAATTTATTATTGTGTTGAAGTGGTAAGAATTGTAAATCATAGTCGTATGCTAGAAATTACGTGTTAAGTTGCGATTTTAAGGGTTTTTAAGCGTTTTTGGCACTTTTGCGCATAAAGTAGTTCAAACTTGGTTTGTTTTGCACGAAACTGGACACACAACTCTATTTGGTATATATTATTGTGTTGAAGTGCTTAGAATTGTAAATCATAGTCATATGCTAGAAATTACGTGTTAAGTTGCGATTTTAAGGGTTTTTAAGCGTTTTTGGCACTTTTGCGCATAAAGTAGTTCAAACTTGGTTTGTTTTGCACGAAACTGGACACATAACTCTATTTGGTATATATATTATTCTGTTGAAGTGGTTAGAATTGTAAATCATAGTCATATGCTAGAAATTACGTGTTAAGTTGCGATTTTAAGGGTTTTTAAGCGTTTTTGGCACTTTTGAACATAAAGTAGCTCAAACTTGGTTTGTTGTGCACGAAACTTGACACACAACTATATTTGGTATATATTATTGTGTTGAAGTGGTTAGAATTGTAAATCATAGTCATATGCTAGAAATTACGTGTTAAGCTGCGATTTTAAGGGTTTTTAAGCGTTTTTGGCACTTTTGCGCATAAAGTAGCTCAAACTTGGTTTGTTTTGCACGAAAATTGACACACAACTTTATTTGGTATATATTATTGAGTTGATGTGGTTAGAATATTAAATCATAGTCATATGTTAGAAATTACGTGTTAAGTTGCGATTTTAAGGGTTTTTAAGCGTTTTTGGCACTTTTGCGCATAAAGTAGTTCAAACTTCGTTTGTTTTGCACGAAACTGGACACACAACTCTATTTGGTATATATTGTTGTGTTGATGTGGTAAGAATCGTAAATCATAGTCATATGCTAGAAATTACGTGTTAAGTTGCAATTTTAAGGGTTTTTTTTAGCGTTTTTGGCACTTTTGCACATAAAGTAGCTCAAACTTAGTTTAATTTGCACGAAACTTGACCGCAACTCTATTTGGCATATATTATTATGTTTAAGTGGTTAGAGTTGTAAATCATAGTCATGCTAGAAATTACGTGCTAAGTTGAAATTATTGTGTTGAAGTGGTTTTTAAGCGGTTTTGGCGATTTTGCGCATAAAGTAGGTCGAACAAACTTGCTTTGTTTTTTATGAAACTTGACACACAACTCTATTTGGTATATATTATTGCGTTCAAGTGGTTAAAATTGTAAATCATAGTCATATCCTAGAAATTACGTGTTAAGTTGCAATTTTAAGGATTTTTAAGCGTTTGTGGCACTTATGCGCATAAATTAGCTCAAACTTGGTTTGTTTTGCACGAAACTTGACACACAACACTGTTTGGTATATATTATTGTGTTGAAGTGGTTAAAATTATAAATCATAGTCATCGGCTATAAATTACGTGTTAAATTGCTATTTTAAGGGTTTTTAAGTGTTTTTGGAACTTTTGCACATAAAGTAGCTCAAACTTAGTTTGTTTTGCACGAAACTTGACACAAAACTCTATTTGGTATATATTATTATGTTGAAGTATTTAGAATTGTAAATCATACTCATATGCTAGAAATTACGTATTAAGTTGCGATTTTAAGGGTTTTTAAGCATTTTTGGCACTTTTGCGCATAAAGTAGCTCAAACTTGGTTTGTTTTGCACGAAACTTGACACACAACACTGTTTGGTATATATTATTGTTCTGAAGTGGTTAAAATTTTAAATCCTAGTCATATGCTAGAAATTATGTGTTATGTTCCGAGTTTAAGGGTTTTTAAGTGTTTTTGGCACTTTTGCGCAAAAAGTAGCTCTCAAACTTGGTTTGTTTTGCAGGAAACTTCGCACACAACACTATTCGGAATTTATTATTTTGTTGAATTGGTAAAAATTGAAAATCATACTCATATGCTAGAAATTACGTGTTAAGTTGCGATTTTAAGGGTTTTTAAGCGTTTTTGGCACTTTTGCACATAAAGTAGCTCAAACTTGGTTTGTTTTGCACGAAACTTGACATACAACTCTATTTGGTATATATTATTAAGTTGAAGTGGTTTAAATCGTAAATCATACTCATATGATAGAAATTCCTTTTTAAGCGGCGATTTTTAAGGGTTTTTAAGCGTTTTTGGCACTTTTGCGCATAAAGTAGCTCAAACTTGGTTTGTTTTGCACGAAACTTGACAGACAACTCAGTTTTATGTATATTATTATATTGAAGTGGTTAGAATTCTAAATCATAGTCATATTCTAGAAATTATGTGTTATGTTGCGATATTAAGGGTTTTTAAGCGTTTTTAGCACTTTTGCGCATAAAGTAGCTCAAACTTGGTTTGTTTTTCACGAAACTTGACACACAACTCTATTTGGTATATATTATTAAGTTGAAGTGGTTAGAATTGAAAATCATAGTCATATGATAGAAAATACTTTTAAGCTGCGATTTTTAAGGGTTTTTAAGCGTTTTTGGACTTTGGCGCATAAAGTAGCTCAAACTTGGTTTGTTTTGCACGAAACTTGACACACAACTCTATTTGGTAGGTATTATTGTGTTGAAGTGGCTAGAATTGTAAATCATAGTCATATGCTAGAAATTACGTGTTATGTTGCGATTTTAAGGGTTTTTTAGCGTTTTTTTGCACTTTTTCACATAAAGTAGCTGAAACTTAGTTTATTTTGCACGAAACTTGACCACAACTCTATTTTGGTATATATTATTGTGTTGAAGTGGTTAGATTGTAAATCATAGTCAAGCAAGAAATTACGTGTTAAGTTGCGATTTTAAGGGTTTTTAAGCGTTTGTGGCAGTTTTGCACATAAAGTAGCTCAAACTTAGTTCGTTTTGCACAAAACCTGACACACAACACTGTTTGGTATATATTATTTTTTTTAAGGGGTTTGAATTGTAGATCATAGTCATATGCTAGAAGTTACGTGTTAAGTTGTGATTTTAAGGATTTTTAATCATATTTTGCACTTTTGCGCATAAAGTACCTCAAACATGGTTATTTTTGCACGAAACTTGACAAACAACTATAGTTGGTATATATTATTATGTTGAAGTGTTTAGAATTGTAAATCATAGTCATAGGCTATAATTTACGTGTTAAGTTGCGATTTTAAGGGTTTTTAAGCGTTTTTGGCACTTTCGCGCATAAATTAGCTCAAACTTGGTTTGTTTTGCACGAAACTTCACACAAAACTCTATTTGGTATATATTATTATGTTGAAGTTGATAGAATTGTAAATCATAGTCATATGCTAGAAATTACGTATTAAGTTGCGATTTTAAGGGTATTTAAGCATTTTTGGCACTTTTGCGCATAAAGTAGCTCAAACTTGGTTTGTTTTGCACGAAACTTGACACAGAACTCTATTTGGTATATATATTATTATATTGAAGTGGTTAGAATTCTAAATCATAGTCATATGTTAGAAATTACGTGTTAAGTTGCGATTTTAAGGGTTTTTAAGCGTTTTTGGCACTTTTGCGCATTAAGTAGCTCAAACTTGGTTTGTTTTGCACGAAACTTGACACACTACACTGTTTGGTATATATTGTGGTGTTGAAGTGGTTAGAATTGTAAATCATAATCATATGCTAGAAATTACGTGTTAAGTTGCGATTTTAAGGGTTTTGTATCGTTTTTAACTTGGTTTGTTTGGCACGAAACTTGACACACAACTCTATTTGGTATATATTATTATGTTGAAGTGGTTAGAATTGTAAATCATAGTCATATGCTATAAATTACGTGTTAAGTTTCTATTTAAAGGGTTTTTAAGCGTTTTTGGCACTTTTGCGCATAAATTAGCTCAAACTTGGTTTGTTTTAAACAAAACTTGACACAAAACTCTATTTTGTATATATTATTGTGTTGAAGTGGATAGAATTGTAAATCACAGTCATATGCTAGAAATTTCGTGATAAGTTGCGATTTTAAGGGTTTTTAAGCATTTTTGGCACTTTTGCGCATAAAGTAGCTCAAACTTCGTTTGTTTTGCACGAAACTTGACACACAACTCTATTTGGTAGGTATTATTGTGTTGAAGTGGCTAGAATTGTAAATCATAGTCATATGCTAGAAATTACGTGTTATGTTGCGATTTTAAGGGTTTTTTAGCGTTTTTTGCACTTTTTCACATAAAGTAGCTGAAACTTAGTTTATTTTGCACGAAACTTGACCACAACTCTATTTTGGTATATATTATTGTGTTGAAGTGGTTAGAATTGTAAATCATAGTCAAGCAAGAAATTACGTGTTAAGTTGTGATTTTAAGGGTTTTTAAGCGTTTGTGGCAGTTTTGTACATAAAGTAGCTCAAACTTAATTCGTTTTGCACAAAACCTGACACACAACACTGTTTGGTATATATTATTTTGTTTAAGGGGTTTGAATTGTAGATCATAGTCATATGCTAGAAGTTACGTGTTAAGTTGTGATTTTAAGGATTTTTAATCATATTTTGCACTTTTGCGCATAAAGTACCTCAAACATGGTTTGTTTTGCACGAAACTTGACAAACAACTATAGTTGGTATATATTATTATGTTGAAGTGTTTAGAATTGTAAATCATAGTCATAGGCTATAATTTACGTGTTAAGTTGCGATTTTAAGGGTTTTTAAGCGTTTTTGGCACTTTCGCGCATAAATTAGCTCAAACTTGGTTTGTTTTGCACGAAACTTCACACAAAACTCTATTTGGTATATATTATTATGTTGAAGTTGATAGAATTGTAAATCATAGTCATATGCTAGAAATTACGTATTAAGTTGCGATTTTAAGGGTATTTAAGCATTTTTGGCACTTTTGCGCATAAAGTAGCTCAAACTTGGTTTGTTTTGCACGAAACTTGACACAGAACTCGATTTGGTATATATATTATTATATTGAAGTGGTTAGAATTCTAAATCATAGTCATATGCTAGAAATTACGTGTTAAGTTGCGATTTTAAGGGTTTTTAAGAGTTTTTGGCACTTTTGCGCATAAAGTAGCTCAAACTTGGTTTGTTTTGCACGAAACTTGACACACTACACTGTTTGGTATATATTGTGGTGTTGAAGTGGTTAGAATTGTAAATCATAATCATATGCTAGAAATTACGTGTTAAGTTGCGATTTTAAGGGTTTTGTATCGTTTTTGGCACTTTTGCGCATAAAGTAGCTCAAACTTGGTTTGTTTGGCACGAAACTTGACACACAACTCTATTTGGTATATATTATTATGTTGAAGTGGTTAGAATTGTAAATCATAGTCATATGCTATAAATTACGTGTTAAGTTTCTATTTAAAGGGTTTTTAAGCGTTTTTGGCACTTTTGCGCATAAATTTGCTCAAACTTGGTTTGTTTTAAACAAAACTTGACACAAAACTCTATTTTGTATATATTATTGTGTTGAAGTGGATAGAATTGTAAATCACAGTCATATGCTAGAAATTTCGTGTTAAGTTGCGATTTTAAGGGTTTTGAATCGTTTTTGGCACTTTTGCGCATAAAGTAGCTCAAACTTGGTTTGTTTGGCAAGAAACATGACACACAACTCTATTTGGTATATATTATTGTGTTGAAGTAGTTAGAATTATAAATCATAGTCATATGCTATAAATTACGTGTTAAGTTTCTATTTAAAGGGTTTTTAAGCATTTTTGGCACTTTTGGCGCATAAAGTAGCTCAAACTTGGTTTGTTTTGCACGAAACTTGACACACAACTCTATTTGGTATATATTATTGTGTTGAAGTGGTTAGAATTGTAAATCATAGTCATATGCTATAAATTACGTGTTAAGTTTCTATTTAAAGGGTTTTTAAGCGGTTTTGGCACTTTTGCGCATAAATTTGCTCAAACTTGGTTTGTTTTGCACAAAACTTGACACAAAACTCTATTTTGTATATATTATTGTGTTGAAGTGGATAGAATTTTAAATCACAGTCATATGCTAGAAATTTCGTGTTAAGTTGCGATTTTAAGGGTTTTTAAGCATTTTTGGCACTTTTGCGCATAAAGTAGCTCAAACTTGGTTTGTTTTGCACGAAACTTGACACACAACTCTATTTGGTATATATCATTGAGTTGAAGTGGTTAGAATTTTAAATCATAGTGATATGCTAGAAATTACTTTTTAAGCTGTGATTTTAAGTGTTTTTATGAGTTCTTGGCACTTTTGCGCATAAAATAGCTCAAACTTGGTTTGTTTTGCACGAAACATAACACAGAACTCTATTTGGTATGTATTATTGTGTTGAAGTGGTTAGAATTGTAAATTATAGTCATATGCTAGAAATTACGTGTTAAGTTGCGATTTTAAGGGTTTTTTTTAGCTGTTTTGGCACTTTTTCACATAAAGTAGCTCAAACTTTGTTTCTTTTGTACGAAACTTGACCACAACTCTATTTTGGAATATATTATTGTGTCGAAGTTGATAGAATTGTAAATCATAGTCAAGCAAGAAATTACGTGTTAAGCTGGAATTTTAAGGGTTTTATAGCGTTGTTGGCACTTTTGCACATAAAGTAGCTCAAACTTAGTACGTTTTGCACGAAACTTGACACACAACTCTATTTGATATATATTATTGAGTTGAAGTGGTTAGAATTCTAAATCATAGTCATATGCTAGAAATTACGTGTTAAGTTGCATTTTTAATCGTTTTTAAGCGTTTTTGGCACTTTTGCGCATAAATTAGCTCAAACTTGGTTTGTTTTGCACGAAACATGTCAAAAAACTCTATTTGTTATATATTATTTTTTTGAAGTGGTTAAAATTGTAAATCATAGTCATATGCTAGAAATTACGTGTTAAGTTGCGATTTTAAGGGTTTTTTAGCATTTTTGGCACTTTTGCGCATAAAGTAGCTCAAACTTGGTGTGTTTTGCACGAAACCTTGCACACAACACTATTTGGAATTTATTATTGTGTTGAAGTTTTAATAATTGTAAATCCTAGTCATATGCTAGAAATTATGTGTTATGTTGCGAGTTTAAGGATTTTTAAGTGTTTTTGGCACTTTTGCGCAAAAAGTAGCTCTCAAACTTTGTTTATTTTGCAGGAAACTTCGCACACAACACTATTCGGAATTTATTATTTTCTTGAATTGGTAAAAATTGTAATTCATAGTCATATGCTAGAAATTACGTGTTAAGTTGTGATTTTAAGGGTTTTTAAGCGTTTTTGGCACTTTTGCGCATAAAGTAGCTCAAACTTGGTTTGTTTTGCACGAAACTTGACACACTACACTGTTTGGTATATATTGTGGTGTTGAAGTGGTTAGAATTGTAAATCATAATCATATGCTAGAAATTACGTGTTAAGTTGCGATTTTAAGGGTTTTGTATCGTTTTTGGCACTTTTGCGCATAAAGTAGCTCAAACTTGGTTTGTTTGGCACGAAACTTGACACACAACTCTATTTGGTATATATTATTATGTTGAAGTGGTTAGAATTGTAAATCATAGTCATATGCTATAAATTACGTGTTAAGTTTCTATTTAAAGGGTTTTTAAGCGGTTTTGGCACTTTTGCGCATAAATTTGCTCAAAGTTGGTTTGTTTTGCACAAAACTTGACACAAAACTCTATTTTGTATATATTATTGTGTTGAAGTGGATAGAATTGTAAATCACAGTCATATGCTAGAAATTTCGTGTTAAGTTGCGATTTTAAGGGTTTTTAAGCATTTTTGGCACTTTTGCGCATAAAGTAGCTCAAACTTGGTTTGTTTTGCACGAAACTTGACACACAACACTGTTTGGTTTATATTATTGTGTTGAAGTGGTTAGAATTGTAAATCATAGTCATATGCTTGAAATTACGTGTTAAGTTGCGATTTTAAGGGTTTTTAATCGTTTTTGGCACTTTTGCGCATAAAGTAGCTCAAAGTTGGTTCGTTTTGCACGAAACTGGACACACAACTCTATTTGGTATATATTATTGTGTTGAAGTGGTTAGAATTGTTAATCATAGTCATATGCTAGAAATTACGTGTTAAGTTCCGATTTTAAGGGTTTTTAATCGTTTTTAGCACTTTTGCGCATAAAATAACTCAAACTTGGTTTGTTTTGCACGAAACTTAACACAGAACTCTATTTGGTTTATATTATTATATTGAAGTGGTTAGAATTATAAATCATAGTCATATGCGAAAAATTATGTGTTAAGTTGCGATATTAAGGGTTTTTAAGTGTTTTTGGCACTTTTGCGCATAAAGTAGCTCAAACTTGGTTTTTTTTTTTTCACGAAACTTGGCACACAACTCTATTTTGTATATATTATTGTGTTAAAGCGGTTAGAATTCTTAATCATAGTCATATGCTAGAAATTACGTGTTAAGTTGCGATTTTTAAGGGTTTTTTAAGCGTTTTTGGCACTTTTGCACATAAAGTAGCTCAAACTTGATTTGTTTTGCACGAAACTTGACACACAACTCTGTTTGGTATATATTATTGAGTTGAAGTGGTTAGAATTGTAAATATTAGTCATATGCTAGAATTTACTTTTTAAGCTGCGATTTTAAGGGTTTTTAAGCATTTTTGGCACTTTTGCGCATAAAGTAGCTCAAACTTGGTTTGTTTTTCACGAAATTGGCACACAACTCTATTTGGTATATATTATTCTGTTGAAGTGGTTAGAATCCTAAATCATAGTCATATGTAAGAAATTACGTGTTAAGTTGCGATTTTAAGGGTTTATAAGCGTTTTTGGCACTTTTGCACATAAAGTATCTCAAACATGATTTTATTTTGCACGAAACTTGACACACAACTCTATTTTGTATATATTATTGAGTTGAAGTGGTTAGAATTGTAAATCATAGTCATATGCTAGAAATTACGTGTTAAGTTGCGATTTTAAGGTGTTTTAAGCGTTTTTGGCACTTTTGCACATAAAGTAGGTCAAACTTAGTTTAATTTGCACGAAACTTGACCACAACTCTATGTGGTATATATTATTGTGTTGAAGTGGTTAGAATTGTAAATTATAGTCAAGCTAGAAATTACGTGTTAAGTTGCGATTTTAAGGGTTTTTTAAGCGTTTTTGGCACTTTTGCACATAAAGTAGCTCAAACTTAGTTCGTTTTACACGAAACTTGACACATAACTCTATTTGATATATATTATTGAGTTGAAGTGGTTAGAATTATAAATAATAGTCATATGCTAGAAATTACGTGTTAAGTTGCGATTTTAAGGGTTTTTTATGCGTTTTTGGCACTTTTGCGCATAAATTAGCTCAAACTTGGTTTGTTTTGCACGAAACTGGACACACAACTCTATTTGGTATATATTATTGTGTTGAAGTGGTTAGAATTGTAAATCATAGTCATATGCTAGAAATTACGTGTTAAGTTGCAATTTTAAGGGTTTTTAAGCATTTTTGGCAGTTTTGCACATAAAGTAGCTCAAACTTAGTTTATTTTGCACGAAACTTGACCACAACTCCATTTGGTATATATTATTGCGTTGAAGTGGTTAAAATTTTAAATCATAGACATGCTAGAAATTATGTGTTCAGTTGAGATTTTAAGGGTTTTTAAGTGTTTTTGGCACTTTTGCGAAAAAAGTAGCTCTGGAACTTGGTTTGTTTTGCAGGAAACTTGGCACACAACACTATTTGGAATTTATTATTGTGTTGAAGTGGTAAGAATTGTAAATCATAGTCGTATGCTAGAAATTACGTGTTAAGTTGCGATTTTAAGGGTTTTTTAAGCGTTTTTGGCACTTTTGCGCATAAAGTAGTTCAAACTTGGTTTGTTTTGCACGAAACTGGACACACAACTCTATTTGGTATATATTATTGTGTTGAAGTGCTTAGAATTGTAAATCATAGTCATATGCTAGAAATTACGTGTTAAGTTGCGATTTTAAGGGTTTTTAAGCGTTTTTTGGCACTTTTGCGCATAAAGTAGTTCAAACTTGGTTTGTTTTGCACGAAACTGGACACATAACTCTATTTGGTATATATATTATTGTGTTGAAGTGGTTAGAATTGTAAATCATAGTCATATGCTAGAAATTACGTGTTAAGTTGCGATTTTAAGGGTTTTTAAGCGTTTTTGGCACTTTTGAACATAAAGTAGCTCAAACTTGGTTTGTTGTGCACGAAACTTGACACACAACTATATTTGGTATATATTATTGTGTTGAAGTGGTTAGAATTGTAAATCATAGTCATATGCTAGAAATTACGTGTTAAGCTGCGATTTTAAGGGTTTTTAAGCGTTTTTTTGGCACTTTTGCGCATAAAGTAGCTCAAACTTGGTTTGTTTTGCACGAAAATTGACACACAACTCTATTTGGTATATATTATTGAGTTGATGTGGTTAGAATATTAAATCATAGTCATATGTTAGAAATTACGTGTTAAGTTGCGATTTTAAGGGTTTTTTAAGCGTTTTTGGCACTTTTGCGCATAAAGTAGTTCAAACTTCGTTTGTTTTGCACGAAACTGGACACACAACTCTATTTGGTATATATTGTTGTGTTGATGTGGTAAGAATCGTAAATCATAGTCATATGCTAGAAATTACGTGTTAAGTTGCAATTTTAAGGGTTTTTTTTAGCGTTTTTGGCACTTTTGCACATAAAGTAGCTCAAACTTAGTTTAATTTGCACGAAACTTGACCGCAACTCTATTTGGCATATATTATTATGTTTAAGTGGTTAGAGTTGTAAATCATAGTCATGCTAGAAATTACGTGCTAAGTTGCAATTTTAAGGGTTTTTTAAGCATTTTTGGCACTTCTGCGCATAACGTAGCTCAAACTCAGACTTGGTTTGTTTTGCACGAAACATGGCAGACAACACTTTTTGGTATGCATTATTGTGTTGAAGTGGTTAGAATTGTAAATCATAGTTATATGCTAGAAATTACGTGTTTACTTGCGAATTTAAGGGTTTTTAAGCGGTTTTGGCGATTTTGCGCATAAAGTAGGTCGAACAAACTTGCTTTGTTTTTTATGAAACTTGACACACAACTCTATTTGGTATATATTATTGCGTTCAAGTGGTTAAAATTGTAAATCATAGTCATATCCTAGAAATTACGTGTTAAGTTGCAATTTTAAGGATTTTTAAGCGTTTGTGGCACTTATGCGCATAAATTAGCTCAAACTTGGTTTGTTTTGCACGAAACTTGACACACAACACTGTTTGGTATATATTATTGTGTTGAAGTGGTTAAAATTATAAATCATAGTCATCGGCTATAAATTACGTGTTAAATTGCTATTTTAAGGGTTTTTAAGTGTTTTTGGAACTTTTGCACATAAAGTAGCTCAAACTTAGTTTGTTTTGCACGAAACTTGACACAAAACTCTATTTGGTATATATTATTATGTTGAAGTATTTAGAATTGTAAATCATACTCATATGCTAGAAATTACGTATTAAGTTGCGATTTTAAGGGTTTTTAAGCATTTTTGGCACTTTTTGCGCATAAAGTAGCTCAAACTTGGTTTGTTTTGCACGAAACTTGACACACAACACTGTTTGGTATATATTATTGTTCTGAAGTGGTTAAAATTTTAAATCCTAGTCATATGCTAGAAATTATGTGTTATGTTCCGAGTTTAAGGGTTTTTTAAGTGTTTTTGGCACTTTTGCGCAAAAAGTAGCTCTCAAACTTGGTTTGTTTTGCAGGAAACTTCGCACACAACACTATTCGCAATTTATTATTTTGTTGAATTGGTAAAAATTGAAAATCATACTCGTTTGCTAGAAATTACGTGTTAAGTTGCGATTTTAAGGGTTTTTAAGCGTTTTTGGCACTTTTGCACATAAAGTAGCTCAAACTTGGTTTGTTTTGCACGAAACTTGACATACAACTCTATTTGGTATATATTATTAAGTTGAAGTGGTTTAAATCGTAAATCATACTCATCTTTTTAAGCGGCGATTTTTAAGGGTTTTTAAGCGTTTTTGGCACTTTTGCGCATAAAGTAGCTCAAACTTGGTTTGTTTTGCACGAAACTTGACAGACAACTCAGTTTTGTGTATATTATTATATTGAAGTGGTTAGAATTCTAAATCATAGTCATATTCTAGAAATTATGTGTTATGTTGCGATATTAAGGGTTTTTAAGCGTTTTTAGCACTTTTGCGCATAAAGTAGCTCAAACTTGGTTTGTTTTTCACGAAACTTGACACACAACTCTATTTGGTATATATTATTAAGTTGAAGTGGTTAGAATTGAAAATCATAGTCATATGATAGAAATTACTTTTAAGCTGCGATTTTTAAGGGTTTTTAAGCGTTTTTGGACTTTGGCGCATAAAGTAGCTCAAACTTGGTTTGTTTTGCACGAAACTTGACACACAACTCTATTTGGTAGGTATTATTGTGTTGAAGTGGCTAGAATTGTAAATCATAGTCATATGCTAGAAATTACGTGTTATGTTGCGATTTTAAGGGTTTTTTAGCGTTTTTTGCACTTTTTCACATAAAGTAGCTGAAACTTAGTTTATTTTGCACGAAACTTGACCACAACTCTATTTTGGTATATATTATTGTGTTGAAGTGGTTAGAATTGTAAATCATAGTCAAGCAAGAAATTACGTGTTAAGTTGCGATTTTAAGGGTTTTTAAGCGTTTGTGGCAGTTTTGCACATAAAGTAGCTCAAACTTAGTTCGTTTTGCACAAAACCTGACACACAACACTGTTTGGTATATATTATTTTTTTTAAGGGGTTTGAATTGTAGATCATAGTCATATGCTAGAAGTTACGTGTTAAGTTGTGATTTTAAGGATTTTTAATCATATTTTGCACTTTTGCGCATAAAGTACCTCAAACATGGTTTGTTTTGCACGAAACTTGACAAACAACTATAGTTGGTATATATTATTATGTTGAAGTGTTTAGAATTGTAAATCATAGTCATAGGCTATAATTTACGTGTTAAGTTGCGATTTTAAGGGTTTTTAAGCGTTTTTGGCACTTTCGCGCATAAATTAGCTCAAACTTGGTTTGTTTTGCACGAAACTTCACACAAAACTCTATTTGGTATATATTATTATGTTGAAGTTGATAGAATTGTAAATCATAGTCATATGCTAGAAATTACGTATTAAGTTGCGATTTTAAGGGTATTTAAGCATTTTTGGCACTTTTGCGCATAAAGTAGCTCAAACTTGGTTTGTTTTGCACGAAACTTGACACAGAACTCTATTTGGTATATATATTATTATATTGAAGTGGTTAGAATTCTAAATCATAATCATATGCTAGAAATTACGTGTTAAGTTGCGATTTTAAGGGTTTTTAAGCGTTTTTGGCACTTTTGCGCATTAAGTAGCTCAAACTTGGTTTGTTTTGCACGAAACTTGACACACTACACTGTTTGGTATATATTGTGGTGTTGAAGTGGTTAGAATTGTAAATCATAATCATATGCTAGAAATTACGTGTTAAGTTGCGATTTTAAGGGTTTTGTATCGTTTTTAACTTGGTTTGTTTGGCACGAAACTTGACACACAACTCTATTTGGTATATATTATTATGTTGAAGTGGTTAGAATTGTAAATCATAGTCATATGCTATAAATTACGTGTTAAGTTTCTATTTAAAGGGTTTTTAAGCGTTTTTGGCACTTTTGCGCATAAATTAGCTCAAACTTGGTTTGTTTTAAACAAAACTTGACACAAAACTCTATTTTGTATATATTATTGTGTTGAAGTGGATAGAATTGTAAATCACAGTCATATGCTAGAAATTTCGTGATAAGTTGCGATTTTAAGGGTTTTTAAGCATTTTTGGCACTTTTGCGCATAAAGTAGCTCAAACTTCGTTTGTTTTGCACGAAACTTGACACACAACTCTATTTGGTAGGTATTATTGTGTTGAAGTGGCTAGAATTGTAAATCATAGTCATATGCTAGAAATTACGTGTTATGTTGCGATTTTAAGGGTTTTTTAGCGTTTTTTGCACTTTTTCACATAAAGTAGCTGAAACTTAGTTTATTTTGCACGAAACTTGACCACAACTCTATTTTGGTATATATTATTGTGTTGAAGTGGTTAGAATTGTAAATCATAGTCAAGCAAGAAATTACGTGTTAAGTTGTGATTTTAAGGGTTTTTAAGCGTTTGTGGCAGTTTTGTACATAAAGTAGCTCAAACTTAATTCGTTTTGCACAAAACCTGACACACAACACTGTTTGGTATATATTATTTTGTTTAAGGGGTTTGAATTGTAGATCATAGTCATATGCTAGAAGTTACGTGTTAAGTTGTGATTTTAAGGATTTTTAATCATATTTTGCACTTTTGCGCATAAAGTACCTCAAACATGGTTTGTTTTGCACGAAACTTGACAAACAACTATAGTTGGTATATATTATTATGTTGAAGTGTTTAGAATTGTAAATCATAGTCATAGGCTATAATTTACGTGTTAAGTTGCGATTTTAAGGGTTTTTAAGCGTTTTTGGCACTTTCGCGCATAAATTAGCTCAAACTTGGTTTGTTTTGCACGAAACTTCACACAAAACTCTATTTGGTATATATTATTATGTTGAAGTTGATAGAATTGTAAATCATAGTCATATGCTAGAAATTACGTATTAAGTTGCGATTTTAAGGGTATTTAAGCATTTTTGGCACTTTTGCGCATAAAGTAGCTCAAACTTGGTTTGTTTTGCACGAAACTTGACACAGAACTCGATTTGGTATATATATTATTATATTGAAGTGGTTAGAATTCTAAATCATAGTCATATGTTAGAAATTACGTGTTAAGTTGCGATTTTAAGGGTTTTTAAGAGTTTTTGGCACTTTTGCGCATAAAGTAGCTCAAACTTGGTTTGTTTTGCACGAAACTTGACACACTACACTGTTTGGTATATATTGTGGATTTGAAGTGGTTAGAATTGTAAATCATAATCATATGCTAGAAATTACGTGTTAAGTTGCGATTTTAAGGGTTTTGTATCGTTTTTGGCACTTTTGCGCATAAAGTAGCTCAAACTTGGTTTGTTTGGCACGAAACTTGACACACAACTCTATTTGGTATATATTATTATGTTGAAGTGGTTAGAATTGTAAATCATAGTCATATGCTATAAATTACGTGTTAAGTTTCTATTTAAAGGGTTTTTAAGCGTTTTTGGCACTTTTGCGCATAAATTTGCTCAAACTTGGTTTGTTTTAAACAAAACTTGACACAAAACTCTATTTTGTATATATTATTGTGTTGAAGTGGATAGAATTGTAAATCACAGTCATATGCTAGAAATTTCGTGTTAAGTTGCGATTTTAAGGGTTTTGAATCGTTTTTGGCACTTTTGCGCATAAAGTAGCTCAAACTTGGTTTGTTTGGCAAGAAACATGACACACAACTCTATTTGGTATATATTATTGTGTTGAAGTAGTTAGAATTATAAATCATAGTCATATGCTATAAATTACGTGTTAAGTTTCTATTTAAAGGGTTTTTAAGCATTTTTGGCACTTTTGCGCATAAAGTAGCTCAAACTTGGTTTGTTTTGCACGAAACTTGACACACAACTCTATTTGGTATATATTATTGTGTTGAAGTGGTTAGAATTGTAAATCATAGTCATATGCTATAAATTACGTGTTAAGTTTCTATTTAAAGGGTTTTTAAGCGGTTTTGGCACTTTTGCGCATAAATTTGCTCAAACTTGGTTTGTTTTGCACAAAACTTGACACAAAACTCTATTTTGTATATATTATTGTGTTGAAGTGGATAGAATTTTAAATCACAGTCATATGCTAGAAATTTCGTGTTAAGTTGCGATTTTAAGGGTTTTTAAACATTTTTGGCACTTTTGCGCATAAAGTAGCTCAAACTTGGTTTGTTTTGCACGAAACTTGACACACAACTCTATTTGGTATATATCATTGAGTTGAAGTGGTTAGAATTTTAAATCATAGTGATATGCTAGAAATTACTTTTTAAGCTGTGATTTTAAGTGTTTTTATGAGTTCTTGGCACTTTTGCGCATAAAGTAGCTCAAACTTGGTTTGTTTTGCACGAAACATAACACAGAACTCTATTTGGTATGTATTATTGTGTTGAAGTGGTTAGAATTGTAAATCATAGTCATATGCTAGAAATTACGTGTTAAGTTGCGATTTTAAGGGTTTTTTTTAGCTGTTTTGGCACTTTTTCACATAAAGTAGCTCAAACTTTGTTTCTTTTGTACGAAACTTGACCACAACTCTATTTTGGAATATATTATTGTGTCGAAGTTGATAGAATTGTAAATCATAGTCAAGCAAGAAATTACGTGTTAAGCTGCAATTTTAAGGGTTTTAAAGCGTTGTTGGCACTTTTGCACATAAAGTAGCTCAAACTTAGTACGTTTTGCACGAAACTTGACACACAACTCTATTTGATATATATTATTGAGTTGAAGTGGTTAGAATTTTAAATCATAGTCATATGCTAGAAATTACGTATTAAGTTGCGTTTTTAATCGTTTTTAAGCGTTTTTGGCACTTTTGCGCATAAATTAGCTCAAACTTGGTTTGTTTTGCACGAAACATGTCAAAAAACTCTATTTGTTATATATTATTTTTTTAAAGTGGTTAAAATTGTAAATCATAGTCATATGCTAGAAATTACGTGTTAAGTTGCGATTTTAAGGGTTTTTTAGCATTTTTGGCACTTTTGCGCATAAAGTAGCTCAAACTTGGTGTGTTTTGCACGAAACCTTGCACACAACACTATTTGGAATTTATTATTGTGTTGAAGTTTTAATAATTGTAAATCCTAGTCATATGCTAGAAATTATGTGTTATGTTGCGAGTTTAAGGGTTTTTAAGTGTTTTTGGCACTTTTGCGCAAAAAGTAGCTCTCAAACTTTGTTTGTTTTGCAGGAAACTTCGCACACAACACTATTCGGAATTTATTATTTTGTTGAATTGGTAAAAATTGTAATTCATAGTCATATGCTAGAAATTACGTGTTAAGTTGTGATTTTAAGGGTTTTTAAGCGTTTTTGGCACTTTTGCGCATAAAGTAGCTCAAACTTGGTTTGTTTTGCACGAAACTTGACACACTACACTATTTGGTATATATTGTGGTGTTGAAGTGGTTAGAATTGTAAATCATAATCATATGCTAGAAATTACGTGTTAAGTTGCGATTTTAAGGGTTTTGTATCATTTTTGGCACTTTTGCGCATAAAGTAGCTCAAACTTGGTTTGTTTGGCACGAAACTTGACACACAACTCTATTTGGTATATATTATTATGTTGAAGTGGTTAGAATTGTAAATCATAGTCATATGCTATAAATTACGTGTTAAGTTTCTATTTAAAGGGTTTTTAAGCGGTTTTGGCACTTTTGCGCATAAATTTTCTCAAACTTGGTTTGTTTTGCACAAAACTTGACACAAAACTCTATTTTGTATATATTATTGTGTTGAAGTGGATAGAATTGTAAATCACAGTCATATGCTAGAAATTTCGTGTTAAGTTGCGATTTTAAGGGTTTTTAAGCATTTTTGGCACTTTTGCGCATAAAGTAGCTCAAACTTGGTTTGTTTTGCACGAAACTTGACACACAACTCTATTTGGTATATATCATTGAGTTGAAGTGGTTAGAATTTTAAATCATAGTGATATGCTAGAAATTACTTTTTAAGCTGTGATTTTAAGTGTTTTTAACAGTTTTTGGCACTTTTGCGCATAAAGTAGCTCAAACTTGGTTTGTTTTGCACGAAACTTAACACACAACTCTATTTGGTATGTATTATTGTGTTGAAGTGGTTAGAATTGTAAATCATAGTCATATGCTAGAAATTACGTGTTAAGTTGCGATTTTAAGGGTTTTTTTTAGCTGTTTTGGCACTTTTTCACATAAAGTAGCTCAAACTTAGTTTCTTTTGTACGAAACTTGACCACAACTCTATTTTGGAATATATTATTGTGTCGAAGTTGATAGATTTGTAAATCATAGTGAAGCAAGAAATTACGTGTTAAGCTGCAATTTTAAGGTTTTTAAAGCGTTGTTGGCACTTTTGCACATAAAGTAGCTCAAACTTAGTAAGTTTTGCACGAAACTTGACACACAACTCTATTTGATATATATTATTGAGTTGAAGTGGTTAGAATTTTAAATCATAGTTGTAGAAATACTAATGGATGATCGAATGCAACAAGAGGGGGGGGGGTGAATTGTTGTGTAGTAGGTTTAAGATTTTTGCCTCTAATTTTTTTGCGGAATTATATTAAGTAAAGGACAAAAACTTAAACTTAAAAACGAAAAGAAAAATAATAAAGGAGACAAGGATTTTTACGTGGAAACCTTCTTGGCCTAATAAGAAGGAAAAACCACGACCCCCCGGGATTTCAAAATTCTCACTATGTTTAGGCAATTAGTTACAATTACACAAAACAATGTTTGCTTCACTTGAAGCTTCTCAATTCTCTAAACGCTTTACTCAAAGCTTCTCTACTTAGGCCTACTTCTCTTCTCTTCTCTTCTCTTCTCTTCTCTTCTCTCCTTCTCTTTCTCTTCTCTCGATTCTATTCTCTATTCCCTTAGACTTCCCATAAGTCTAATTACAACAAAACACTCAATTACCCTTTACAAGGCCAATTCTCATTAAGATCAAAAATAAATAGTTGCTTAAGAAAAATATTATAAATTAATTGGCATTTAAAACTTAGAATATTTTTCTCAATTAATTCTCCCTTAGATGGACATTCTCAATGCAACATTTTTTCTTTTTATCCATCCATGCATACTGAACCGTAATTTCCCTCTTTTATAAGGAGGAACAGCAGACAGTGCACTCAGCCCATGTTCTCCACGAAATGCACATATCCCACGACTTCCACAAACTTACTTGCTCCCAAAGAAAACGGGAAGTTAGTTGAAGTTTAGAAGTGGAATGTAACTGCTGCTTGCACATGTACGGTTAAGAACATCATGGTTTAAGGAAGATCCTAAATTGTAGGAGACAAATTCAAAGTGTAGAATAAGTCCCTTTGATATCCGAGTTTATAGGAGATAAACAAGGAATTGATCTTCTCCATGTTTTTAGGCGAATTAAAAAATATTTTGCCAATTAATAAATAAATTTAATTAAGCAACTAATTAAATTTTAACCTTTTACATTAACCAAAAACAGAAAATATAATTTTCGTAATCTTCCAGTCAATGTCTTCTTCGGACCTGTATCGTGAGGAACAGCACACTGTCTCCATCTACAACATTCGTCAGAACTTCAACTCTAGGAACAGTAAACTGTCTTCAAGAGCAATTTCCCAACTTCTTGGATATTTGAGACATGTACTTCTTCCACGAATCAAGTCATAGGCTTCATCAACGATTCACATTAAATCGGATATATACCTACAAAACAATCTCTAAAATATGTTTGTTTATTTAAAAGTAAAGTCATCATCAAAACCTTAAGAGGCCAACAAATTCCCCCTTTTTGATGATGGCAAACTTTATAAACAAACTTAAGTGAAATAGAGTAAAACAAAATTCATAGAGCATACTAGAGATTAAAGTAACTCTAATTAACTTAGCAAATCAACTTGTTAGAATATAATTTACCAAGCATTCATAAACGAACAGTTTACTCTAAAATATCAAATATTTTTCAAAAGTTTTCAAAATTAATTAACTTAAAACTTAAATGAAATAAACTAAGTTAAACTAAAATAAATAAAAACTAACATAACATAATAACCTAATATAATAAAACTACATAATTAATTAAACAAAACTAATATAAAACATAAAAAACATAAAACACACTTTGTTAGATAATTTCAACAGAAAGATCATCTTGAGAAACAAAATATAAGTAAAAACACAGCAGCACACAGCACACATAGCATTCATAAGAATCAATATAAATCAACAAGATATGTAACTGTGTATTCACTGCCCTTGTTAAGTTTGTGCATAATCTTCCCCCTTTTGTCATCAATCAAAAAGAATTGGGAGTTATCAAATCTCAGCACAAACCATATAGATTTGTTAGTGATGAAAGCAACAAACAACAATAATAAAAGCAAGTGCTATGAACAATAATTAAACCTGCATAGAGTTAATTGTCACAGACCATGAAGAAAAAAAAATAAAAAACAAAGAAAAGTAGCAATTGTTTAAAGTTACAATAACCATGTACCGCAGATGGTACAAGGCAAAAAAAATGAAATTGTTTGTTAAGTCATACAGCCAACAAATCATTAAATTTTTGAGCAGAGGGATCAAGGGTCAGTCTCTTCTTCATCAATGAATTCAGTCTGCACCTCCACTGTGTCCAGCTTGGCACCAAGGCGTTGTTCCATTTGGTTTAGCTGATCCACAATAGAAGCAAGTGAGACACGAATTTCAGCTTGAAAAGCAATGAAATGAGACTGTAGATCAAGGAGCTTGGAGAGTATGGAATGTAAGGAAACTGCAGGAACAGAGTCAAAGTTAGTACAGCCAATATTGGGTGAAGTGTGTGATTGTGGTGGTGGTGTACACGGGATAGGTGATGGTGGTGGTGATGGAATTTGATGTGGTGGTGAATTGGCTGGCTTGGGAGAGGTAGGTTCATCAGGTGTGGGCTCAGGGATGGTGTCAGATGGTGTTTCATCAACCAAAGTAGCCTTGCGTTTCGAAGCCAACCTCCTACTCTTCCTTTGCATTGACTTAGCCTTTTTCCTCATAGCCAACACAATCTCTTCATCGCTGGAATCACTACATAGATTGTGAGGGACATTTTCATCCAAGGCTTCCTTTTTCTTTTCCTTTTCCCCCTTACTTACAGCTCCATCCTGTTCCTCTTTCTCAGATTTTTCAATATTTTCAGAGGGAACAGGATCTTGTTCCTTTTCTTCCTCATTCTCTTTTACCTCCTTTTTCTCCTCTGCCTCCTTTTCTTCTTCAACCTCTTCAGCCCCTTCATCTTCAGATTCAACTTCTACAACCCCCTCATGCATCAATATTCCCTCATCATTCAATTTCAAATGCAAATTTTGTAAACATTTAGCACCAATTTTCATATTGGGACCCATTGGGAACTCCAACCCTTCCAATGGGACCTCAAACTTCCTAAAAATCCATGTTAACAACCCTCCATAACCAATGAAACTTTTCTTTTCAATGCAGTCTGATAAATGAGAGATCATCAACGAAGGAAAATTTATTTTAATATGTTTTTCCATGCAGTAAATCAAAGTGGCATCACGCAAACTCACTTGACTACGTTTTGAGTTTCGTGGTAAGATAAATCTGCGAGCAACATTGTACAACAATTTATGCATAGGGGACAGAACATTGTGACTGATCTTCCCCTTTTGATCAACTCCTAAAAATTTTAAAATTGTGCGTTCATTAATGCCAGAAAATGCAATCTTTGACCCAATATGATATGTATCAAAACCAACATTGGGAACATTAAACCATTCCTCTAATAATGCGCTGTTAAATTCAATTTTAACAGTTTTAACAACACTAGTACACATACCGCCATCATTAGAGAAATTTACAATAAATTCTCTCATTAGGTTTGGAAAAATTGAATTGCAACTGAAATTTGACATTAACAATTCCCATTCTTGATACTGTAAAATCTCATGCAATCTAGGAAAGTTCGTAGAATCATACCAATATTTGTCCAACCCGAACCCTACAGTCATCTCCTTTGAAACTTCTTCTGCGCTATTTGGATCAACATGCTTCGATCGCTTAACTACTCTAGAAGATGAACCACCTGTTGACATTTTTCTTTTGGTACTGGTGGGTTCAGTGGAGTGTTTCTGTGATTCTTGTGTAGTTTTAGTTGGTGTTGGTGGTGCGTCCTGCAGTAATGGAGGTGGAAGTACTACCCTTAGTGGTTTTGGTTGATCGGGCATACAGGATTTTGGAGTTTTCTTGCCTGATTTAGAGGATTTGGGGGTTTTCATTTTTGAATTTTTGAAGGTTTTGAGAAAGAAGGAAGGACGGTTTCTTGAGGGAGAAGGATGGTGTGAGTGATTTGATGTCGTACAGGGATTTTAAAGAAGAATGACGGTTACACACGTCCCTTCTCATCAATGCTTTTCATCATTTCTTTGGATATGGAAGGATTGTGTTGTTTGGTGATCAATAACCGTTTCCCTTTAGTTTTAATTTTAGGTTGGCCGTACTAATTTACAAACAATGTGATGATATCATATGAAATCAAAGTAAAATAAAATAATTTTTCGAGAACAAAATGAATTATTATATTATGAAATATGATGGAGAAAATAAGGAACAAATTGCTTTGGTCTGTTTGAATTAACAACATGCAATCGAAAAAATATTCATAGTACAAGATTTATTACGTGTTTACCTGATCCATGCAATAATTGATTTTCAATCAAGATTTTGAGATTGATTCCTGACCTCTTCATTCTCATGATGCTTCAATGGGAAATATATGCAACTAACTTTAGTGGAGCTTGATCATACCAAGTTCCAATCTCATCTTTTCATATTGTTCCCTAGGAAGTGGTTTGGTCAGAATATCTGCAACTTGTTCATTTGTGTTAACATGCTTCAGTACAATATTTTTGTGTTCTACGTTATCCTTAAGAAAATGATGTCTAATATGTATATGTTTAGCACGTGAATGATGCACTGGATCTTTGGATATACATATGGCACTGGTATTATCACAATAAATAGGAATGCATTCAACTTTAATACCAAAATCTCTAAGTTGCTGTTTTATCCAAAGCATTTGGGAACAGCAGGCTGCTGCTGCTACGTATTCAGCTTCTGCAGTGGATAATGCAACTGTGTTTTGTTTCTTGGAGCTCCATGAAACTAAACATGAGCCAAGATATTGTACCATACCTGATGTACTTTTT
The DNA here is from genome assembly GCF_026212465.1 of Amaranthus tricolor. Classification (NCBI taxonomy): domain Eukaryota; kingdom Viridiplantae; phylum Streptophyta; class Magnoliopsida; order Caryophyllales; family Amaranthaceae; genus Amaranthus; species Amaranthus tricolor. The sequence goes on from NC_080049.1 coordinate 23,882,215, forward strand.
CTATTAACAAGATCACCTGCATAATCTGCATCACTAAAACCTTTTAAATCATAAACATCACTTTTAGGATAAAATAGGGACAAGTCGTCTGTTCCCTTCAAATATCTCAAAATTCTCTTTACTGCCGTGAGATGTGATTCTTTAGGACTTGATTGAAATCTAGCACATAAACCAACACTAAAAGAAATATCAGGTCTACTTGCAGTTAGATACAATAAAGAACCTATCATGCCTCTATACATGGTTTGATCTACGTTAGTTCCATTTAGGTCTTCATCTAGTCTAACATTGGTAGCCATAGGTGTATGATTGGTTTTTGCATTATTTAGTCCATATTTCTTAAGAAGTTCTTTAATGTATTTTTGTTGATGAATAAAAATACCATTTTCAGTTTGTTTAATTTGCAAACCAAGAAAGAAATTTAATTCTCCCATCATGCTCATTTCAAATTCTGTACCCATAAGGTTAGCAAATTCTTTACATAACAAATCATTAGTAGCACCAAAAATAATATCATCAACATAAATTTGAACAACCAAAATATTAGAACCTTTATTCTTAAAGAACAAGGTTTTGTCGATTTTTCCTCTTACAAAGTTATTTTGAATCAAAAACTTTGAAAGTCTTTCGTACCATTGCCTAGGAGCTTGCTTTAAGCCATATAAAGCTTTATCAAGCTTATAGACATGATTAGGACAAGAGGTATTCTCAAAACCTGGAGGTTGTTCCACAAAAACTTCTTCATCAAGATAACCATTTAAGAAAGCACATTTCACATCCATTTGATATAGTTTAAAATTCATAAATGCAGCAAAAGAAATTAAGATTCTAATAGCCTCTAACCTTGCAACTGGAGCAAAAGTCTCAGTGTAATCAATACCTTCTTGTTGATTATAACCTTTAACCACGAGTCTTGCTTTATTTCTAACAATTATTCCATGTTCATCAAGCATGTTCCGAAAAACCCATTTCAAACCAATAACTTTCTTGTTTTTCGGTTTGGGTTCCAAGTGCCACACTTTATTTCTTTCAAACTCATTTAATTCATCTTGCATGGCAACTATCCAATCGGAATCCTTCAAAGCTTCCTCGTGATTTTTAGGTTCAAGTGATGATAGGAACGCAAAGTGTGCACAAAAGTTTCTCAATTGAGATCTAGTTTGTGTTCCCTTATTTATATCACTTACAATTGAGTCAAGAGGATGATATCTTTGATATTTCCAAGGCTTAGGCACAAATTCTCTTGAAGGAACAGTAGCATGTTCTTGTTCAGCAACTTGATTGACATTCTGTTCATCTGCTGGATCATTCTGTTCATCTGTGGGAACAGCTGGATTGGGAACAGTCTGCTGATCCTGTTGTACCGGCAGTTCCTGGATTTGATCAGTTTCTTCTGCCTCTTCTTGTATCGACTGTTCACTTGCTGTTCCATGATCTTGCACTTTAATTCCTTCATCATCATCTTCCAAGTTTGCAAGACCTATTTTAATATTACTTGTTTCCTGTTCACTTGTTGAAAAGTTAGTTTCATCAAAGATTATGTGAACAGACTCCTCTACACACATTGTTCTCTTATTGTAAACTCTGTAAGCTTTGCTTTGTGATGAATAACCTAGAAATATTGCCTCATCACTTCTTTCATCAAATTTACCTATGTTTCGTTTTCCATTCACATGTACAAAACATTTGCATCCAAATATACGAAAATAGGAAATATTTGGTTTAACACCTTTGAGCAATTCATAAGGTGTCTTTGAAGTGATTGGTCTTATAAGAACACGATTCAATATATAGCATGCAGTATTAACGGCTTCTGCCCAAAAATTCCTAGGTAGACCACTAGCAATCAACATGGTCCTTGCCATTTCTTCTAAGGTCCTATTTTTCCTTTCTACCACACCATTTTGTTGTGGTGTTCTAGGTGCGGAAAAATTGTGATTTATGCCATGTTCATTGCAATAATTCATGAAGTTTGAATTTTCAAACTCTTTTCCATGATCAGACCTAATGTGAACGATTTGATTATTAGTAGATTTTTGTGTTTTATTAGCAAAGGAAACAAACTTATCAAAAGCTTCATCTTTGCTTGCCAAAAATAAGGTCCACGTGAATCTACTATAATCATCAACAACAACAAATACATACTTTTTGCCACTACGGCTTTGTGTTCTCATTGGTCCACATAAATCCATATGAATTAATTCTAATGGTCTAGTGGTAGTCACAACGTTTTTAGATTTAAAGGATGACCTCACTTGTTTCCCTTTAGCACAAGGATCACATACCTCTTCTTTAAGAAATTTTATTGATGGTAATCCTCTAACTAGGTCTTTTGATCTTAATGTGTTTATCAATGAAAAGCTAGCATGACCTAATCGCTTGTGCCAAAGTAGTGGGTCTTCTTCAATAACACTTAAACACGTTAGACTGTTTCTGGGAACAGTGTCCAGGTCCACCACATAGGTGTTCCCTTTTCTGATTCCCTTCAGCACAGGGTCTCCTGTACTGTTCCTAGAAATTATGCATTTTTCAGAAGTAAACTTAACAGAGTTACCTTTGTCGCAAAATTGAGAAATACTTAACAAATTGTGTTTTAAATTCTCGACTAAAAATACATTATCAATGGCATGGGAACTAGACCTTCCAACCTTTCCTTTGGCGATTATCTCACCCTTCATGTTGTCACCGAAGGTTACTGTTCCCCCATCATAGGCTTCAAGTGAGAGAAATTTAGATTTATCACCCGTCATATGCTTGGAACACCCACTGTCGAGATACCATGAGTTGTTCCCCCTCACTTGATCCTGCAAAGCAAACTAATGGTTAAGCTTAGGAACCCAGTTAGCCTTGGGTTCCCTGTCGATTACATTTGAATCATGTTTCTCAATCCATATGTTTTCGACATAATTTTTATTTGCTTTGATATGCTGTTCCCTTTTTATACATTGGTGTTTTAGGTGTCCACTTCTACCACAAAAGGAACAGATTGTATTACTAGGGAGATCTACGTATACCTTTTTCTTTTTATCATTCTTAATAAAGCCTAGACCTTCTTTACTCTTGGCTTTAGCATTAAGAATCCATTTGGGAATTTCTTTGATTTTCCCTTTTCCTCTTAAGTTAATTTGATCTTTTAGGAATTTATTTTCCTTATCACTTAATTCTAATTTTAATTTCAATTCTTGGACTTTCGTGCTAAACTCATGAGTGATTTTATCATTTTCAACCGATTTTAATCCTAACAATTTGCTTTGATTTAATTCAATATTAAGAGTGTCAAATTCCTGTTTTAATTTTTCCAACTGTTCTTTTAAAATGATATTCTTATCTAATAAATCAAAAAATCTACTTTGCACATCGATTCTAAAGGAATTAAGATATGAGATATGATCTTTACTTAAGTTAAGATCTTTCTCTAACTGGAGACACTTAGCTGCTTTTTCATCTAGTTTGTCTTGTGTCTCTAACAGTAATTTGATTAATTTATTCTTACTTATGTTGAACTGATATTTAGGGGATGGACCAGAAGACGTTACCTCTTTTTCTTTAGAATCTTCATGAGATGCCATGAGACATAGGTTTGCTGTTTCCTCTTCCATTGTAGCTTCTGTCTCAGCCTCGCTCTCCGTATCTCCCCAAGCTGCTACCATTGCTTTTCTAAAGTCAGTCTTGAAGTTTCCCTTCTTATATTGTCTTCCAACTTCTCTTGCTTTTCCCTTGCCCTTCTCATTTTTCCATTGAGGACAATCCTTGATGAAGTGTTCAGTGCTCCCACACTTGTGGCATTCAAAACTTGTCTTCACGTTTGTAGTTCCCTTTTCTTTGTTATTCCTTTGATTACCATACCTTCTGTTCCTGAAGAACTTTTTGAATTTTCTAGCCAACAAAGCTGCTTCCTCTTCACTAGTTTCTGATTCATCACTTTCATCTGCTGCCAGAGCCAGTCCTTTGTTTCGGGAACTGTCAGCTGTTCCCAAATGCAATTCATGGGTCATTAGGGAACCAGCCAGCTCTTCCAAATTGAACTTGGTGAAATCTTTGGACTCCTGGATGGCTGTAACCTTTGCTCTCCAGCGTTCGTCTTGAGGAAGACTCCTAAGCACTTTTCTTACTTGTTCATCAACGGGAATAATTCTTCCAAGAGAGACTAACTCATTCGTAATATTTGTGAACCTAGTGAACATTTCTTGAATGCTTTCCCTAGGTTCCATGACGAATCTTTCATACTTCGACATAAGCAAGTCAATCTTGGATCTTTTTACTTCACTTGTACCTTCATGGGTAACTTCGAGCAGGTCCCAAATCTGCTTTGCGGTTTTGCAACCCATAATTCGATTGTGCTCATTTGGACCAAGCCCACAGTGAAGTAACTTGATAGCAAGAGCGTTCATCTCCATCTTTTGAAAATCTTCTTTTTCATATTCAGTGATTGGCTTTGGAACAGCTTCATTGTTGGAGTTGATGGTCGTCACCTCAAAGTCTCCAATTTCAATGACTCTCCAAACTTGATAGTTTTCGGCTTTTATGAAGATTTCCATTCTATTTTTCCAGTAAGTATAGAATTTCCCATCGAACATGGGTGGCCTTTGTGTGGAGTACCCCTCTTCCATGCGCTCGTTCATCTTCAACATCTTTCCAGGGAACAGGATACTGCTCTCAGGGTTTCCTGATTAAATGAGGAACAGGGCTCTGATACCAATTGTAGAAATACTAATGGATGATCGAATGCAACAAGAGGGGGGGGTGAATTGTTGTGTAGTAGGTTTAAGATTTTTGCCTCTAATTTTTTTGCGGAATTATATTAAGTAAAGGACAAAAACTTAAACTTAAAAACGAAAAGAAAAATAATAAAGGAGACAAGGATTTTTACGTGGAAACCTTCTTGGCCTAATAAGAAGGAAAAACCACGACCCCCCGGGATTTCAAAATTCTCACTATGTTTAGGCAATTAGTTACAATTACACAAAACAATGTTTGCTTCACTTGAAGCTTCTCAATTCTCTAAACGCTTTACTCAAAGCTTCTCTACTTAGGCCTACTTCTCTTCTCTTCTCTTCTCTTCTCTTCTCTTCTCTCCTTCTCTTTCTCTTCTCTCGATTCTATTCTCTATTCCCTTAGACTTCCCATAAGTCTAATTACAACAAAACACTCAATTACCCTTTACAAGGCCAATTCTCATTAAGATCAAAAATAAATAGTTGCTTAAGAAAAATATTATAAATTAATTGGCATTTAAAACTTAGAATATTTTTCTCAATTAATTCTCCCTTAGATGGACATTCTCAATGCAACATTTTTTCTTTTTATCCATCCATGCATACTGAACCGTAATTTCCCTCTTTTATAAGGAGGAACAGCAGACAGTGCACTCAGCCCATGTTCTCCACGAAATGCACATATCCCACGACTTCCACAAACTTACTTGCTCCCAAAGAAAACGGGAAGTTAGTTGAAGTTTAGAAGTGGAATGTAACTGCTGCTTGCACATGTACGGTTAAGAACATCATGGTTTAAGGAAGATCCTAAATTGTAGGAGACAAATTCAAAGTGTAGAATAAGTCCCTTTGATATCCGAGTTTATAGGAGATAAACAAGGAATTGATCTTCTCCATGTTTTTAGGCGAATTAAAAAATATTTTGCCAATTAATAAATAAATTTAATTAAGCAACTAATTAAATTTTAACCTTTTACATTAACCAAAAACAGAAAATATAATTTTCGTAATCTTCCAGTCAATGTCTTCTTCGGACCTGTATCGTGAGGAACAGCACACTGTCTCCATCTACAACATTCGTCAGAACTTCAACTCTAGGAACAGTAAACTGTCTTCAAGAGCAATTTCCCAACTTCTTGGATATTTGAGACATGTACTTCTTCCACGAATCAAGTCATAGGCTTCATCAACGATTCACATTAAATCGGATATATACCTACAAAACAATCTCTAAAATATGTTTGTTTATTTAAAAGTAAAGTCATCATCAAAACCTTAAGAGGCCAACAAATTCCCCCTTTTTGATGATGGCAAACTTTATAAACAAACTTAAGTGAAATAGAGTAAAACAAAATTCATAGAGCATACTAGAGATTAAAGTAACTCTAATTAACTTAGCAAATCAACTTGTTAGAATATAATTTACCAAGCATTCATAAACGAACAGTTTACTCTAAAATATCAAATATTTTTCAAAAGTTTTCAAAATTAATTAACTTAAAACTTAAATGAAATAAACTAAGTTAAACTAAAATAAATAAAAACTAACATAACATAATAACCTAATATAATAAAACTACATAATTAATTAAACAAAACTAATATAAAACATAAAAAACATAAAACACACTTTGTTAGATAATTTCAACAGAAAGATCATCTTGAGAAACAAAATATAAGTAAAAACACAGCAGCACACAGCACACATAGCATTCATAAGAATCAATATAAATCAACAAGATATGTAACTGTGTATTCACTGCCCTTGTTAAGTTTGTGCATAATCTTCCCCCTTTTGTCATCAATCAAAAAGAATTGGGAGTTATCAAATCTCAGCACAAACCATATAGATTTGTTAGTGATGAAAGCAACAAACAACAATAATAAAAGCAAGTGCTATGAACAATAATTAAACCTGCATAGAGTTAATTGTCACAGACCATGAAGAAAAAAAAATAAAAAACAAAGAAAAGTAGCAATTGTTTAAAGTTACAATAACCATGTACCGCAGATGGTACAAGGCAAAAAAAATGAAATTGTTTGTTAAGTCATACAGCCAACAAATCATTAAATTTTTGAGCAGAGGGATCAAGGGTCAGTCTCTTCTTCATCAATGAATTCAGTCTGCACCTCCACTGTGTCCAGCTTGGCACCAAGGCGTTGTTCCATTTGGTTTAGCTGATCCACAATAGAAGCAAGTGAGACACGAATTTCAGCTTGAAAAGCAATGAAATGAGACTGTAGATCAAGGAGCTTGGAGAGTATGGAATGTAAGGAAACTGCAGGAACAGAGTCAAAGTTAGTACAGCCAATATTGGGTGAAGTGTGTGATTGTGGTGGTGGTGTACACGGGATAGGTGATGGTGGTGGTGATGGAATTTGATGTGGTGGTGAATTGGCTGGCTTGGGAGAGGTAGGTTCATCAGGTGTGGGCTCAGGGATGGTGTCAGATGGTGTTTCATCAACCAAAGTAGCCTTGCGTTTCGAAGCCAACCTCCTACTCTTCCTTTGCATTGACTTAGCCTTTTTCCTCATAGCCAACACAATCTCTTCATCGCTGGAATCACTACATAGATTGTGAGGGACATTTTCATCCAAGGCTTCCTTTTTCTTTTCCTTTTCCCCCTTACTTACAGCTCCATCCTGTTCCTCTTTCTCAGATTTTTCAATATTTTCAGAGGGAACAGGATCTTGTTCCTTTTCTTCCTCATTCTCTTTTACCTCCTTTTTCTCCTCTGCCTCCTTTTCTTCTTCAACCTCTTCAGCCCCTTCATCTTCAGATTCAACTTCTACAACCCCCTCATGCATCAATATTCCCTCATCATTCAATTTCAAATGCAAATTTTGTAAACATTTAGCACCAATTTTCATATTGGGACCCATTGGGAACTCCAACCCTTCCAATGGGACCTCAAACTTCCTAAAAATCCATGTTAACAACCCTCCATAACCAATGAAACTTTTCTTTTCAATGCAGTCTGATAAATGAGAGATCATCAACGAAGGAAAATTTATTTTAATATGTTTTTCCATGCAGTAAATCAAAGTGGCATCACGCAAACTCACTTGACTACGTTTTGAGTTTCGTGGTAAGATAAATCTGCGAGCAACATTGTACAACAATTTATGCATAGGGGACAGAACATTGTGACTGATCTTCCCCTTTTGATCAACTCCTAAAAATTTTAAAATTGTGCGTTCATTAATGCCAGAAAATGCAATCTTTGACCCAATATGATATGTATCAAAACCAACATTGGGAACATTAAACCATTCCTCTAATAATGCGCTGTTAAATTCAATTTTAACAGTTTTAACAACACTAGTACACATACCGCCATCATTAGAGAAATTTACAATAAATTCTCTCATTAGGTTTGGAAAAATTGAATTGCAACTGAAATTTGACATTAACAATTCCCATTCTTGATACTGTAAAATCTCATGCAATCTAGGAAAGTTCGTAGAATCATACCAATATTTGTCCAACCCGAACCCTACAGTCATCTCCTTTGAAACTTCTTCTGCGCTATTTGGATCAACATGCTTCGATCGCTTAACTACTCTAGAAGATGAACCACCTGTTGACATTTTTCTTTTGGTACTGGTGGGTTCAGTGGAGTGTTTCTGTGATTCTTGTGTAGTTTCAGTTGGTGTTGGTGGTGCGTCCTGCAGTAATGGAGGTGGAAGTACTACCCTTAGTGGTTTTGGTTGATCGGGCATACAGGATTTTGGAGTTTTCTTGCCTGATTTAGAGGATTTGGGGGTTTTCATTTTTGAATTTTTGAAGGTTTTGAGAAAGAAGGAAGGACGGTTTCTTGAGGGAGAAGGATGGTGTGAGTAATTTGATGTCGTACAGGGATTTTAAAGAAGAATGACGGTTACACACGTCCCTTCTCATCAATGCTTTTCATCATTTCTTTGGATATGGAAGGATTGTGTTGTTTGGTGATCAATAACCGTTTCCCTTTAGTTTTAATTTTAGGTTGGCCGTACTAATTTACAAACAATGTGATGATATCATATGAAATCAAAGTAAAATAAAATAATTTTTCGAGAACAAAATGAATTATTATATTATGAAATATGATGGAGAAAATAAGGAACAAATTGCTTTGGTCTGTTTGAATTAACAACATGCAATCGAAAAAATATTCATAGTACAAGATTTATTACGTGTTTACCTGATCCATGCAATAATTGATTTTCAATCAAGATTTTGAGATTGATTCCTGACCTCTTCATTCTCATGATGCTTCAATGGGAAATATATGCAACTAACTTTAGTGGAGCTTGATCATACCAAGTTCCAATCTCATCTTTTCATATTGTTCCCTAGGAAGTGGTTTGGTCAGAATATCTGCAACTTGTTCATTTGTGTTAACATGCTTCAGTACAATATTTTTGTGTTCTACGTTATCCTTAAGAAAATGATGTCTAATATGTATATGTTTAGCACGTGAATGATGCACTGGATCTTTGGATATACATATGGCACTAGTATTATCACAATAAATAGGAATGCATTCAACTTTAATACCAAAATCTCTAAGTTGCTGTTTTATCCAAAGCATTTGGGAACAGCAGGCTGCTGCTGCTACGTATTCAGCTTCTGCAGTGGATAATGCAACTGTGTTTTGTTTCTTGGAGCTCCATGAAACTAAACATGAGCCAAGATATTGTACCATACCTGATGTACTTTTTCTATTAACAAGATCACCTGCATAATCTGCATCACTAAAACCTTTTAAATCATAAACATCACTTTTAGGATAAAATAGGGACAAGTCGTCTGTTCCCTTCAAATATCTCAAAATTCTCTTTACTGCCGTGAGATGTGATTCTTTAGGACTTGATTGAAATCTAGCACATAAACCAACACTAAAAGAAATATCAGGTCTACTTGCAGTTAGATACAATAAAGAACCTATCATGCCTCTATACATGGTTTGATCTACGTTAGTTCCATTTAGGTCTTCATCTAGTCTAACATTGGTAGCCATAGGTGTATGATTGGTTTTTGCATTATTTAGTCCATATTTCTTAAGAAGTTCTTTAATGTATTTTTGTTGATGAATAAAAATACCATTTTCAGTTTGTTTAATTTGCAAACCAAGAAAGAAATTTAATTCTCCCATCATGCTCATTTCAAATTCTGTACCCATAAGGTTAGCAAATTCTTTACATAACAAATCATTAGTAGCACCAAAAATAATATCATCAACATAAATTTGAACAACCAAAATATTAGAACCTTTATTCTTAAAGAACAAGGTTTAGTCGATTTTTCCTCTTACAAAGTTATTTTGAATCAAAAACTTTGAAAGTCTTTCGTACCATTGCCTAGGAGCTTGCTTTAAGCCATATAAAGCTTTATCAAGCTTATAGACATGATTAGGACAAGAGGTATTCTCAAAAGCTGGAGGTTGTTCCACAAAAACTTCTTCATCAAGATAACCATTTAAGAAAGCACATTTCACATCCATTTGATATAGTTTAAAATTCATAAATGCAGCAAAAGAAATTAAGATTCTAATAGCCTCTAACCTTGCAACTGGAGCAAAAGTCTCAGTGTAATCAATACCTTCTTGTTGATTATAACCTTTAACCACGAGTCTTGCTTTATTTCTAACAATTATTCCATGTTCATCAAGCTTGTTCCGAAAAACCCATTTCAAACCAATAACTTTCTTGTTTTTCGGTTTGGGTTCCAAGTGCCACACTTTATTTCTTTCAAACTCATTTAATTCATCTTGCATGGCAACTATCCAATCGGAATCCTTCAAAGCTTCCTCGTGATTTTTAGGTTCAAGTGATGATAGGAACGCAAAGTGTGCACAAAAGTTTCTCAATTGAGATCTAGTTTGTGTTCCCTTATTTATATCACTTACAATTGAGTCAAGAGGATGATATCTTTGATATTTCCAAGGCTTAGGCACAAATTCTCTTGAAGGAACAGTAGCATGTTCTTGTTCAGCAACTTGATTGACATTCTGTTCATCTGCTGGATCATTCTGTTCATCTGTGGGAACAGCTGGATTGGGAACAGTCTGCTGATCCTGTTGTACCGGCAGTTCCTGGATTTGATCAGTTTCTTCTGCCTCTTCTTGTATCGACTGTTCACTTGCTGTTCCATGATCTTGCACTTTAATTCCTTCATCATCATCTTCCAAGTTTGCAAGACCTATTTTAATATTACTTGTTTCCTGTTCACTTGTTGAAAAGTTAGTTTCATCAAAGATTATGTGAACAGACTCCTCTACACACATTGTTCTCTTATTGTAAACTCTGTAAGCTTTGCTTTATGATGAATAACCTAGAAATATTGCCTCATCACTTCTTTCATCAAATTTACCTATGTTTCGTTTTCCATTCACATGTACAAAACATTTGCATCCAAATATACGAAAATAGGAAATATTTGGTTTAACACCTTTGAGCAATTCATAAGGTGTCTTTGAAGTGATTGGTCTTATAAGAACACGATTCAATATATAGCATGCAGTATTAACGGCTTCTGCCCAAAAATTCCTAGGTAGACCACTAGCAATCAACATGGTCCTTGCCATTTCTTCTAAGGTCCTATTTTTCCTTTCTACCACACCATTTTGTTGTGGTGTTCTAGGTGCGGAAAAATTGTGATTTATGCCATGTTCATTGCAATAATTCATGAAGTTTGAATTTTCAAACTCTTTTCCATGATCAGACCTAATGTGAACGATTTGATTATTAGTAGATTTTTGTGTTTTATTAGCAAAGGAAACAAACTTATCAAAAGCTTCATCTTTGCTTGCCAAAAATAAGGTCCACGTGAATCTACTATAATCATCAACAACAACAAATACATACTTTTTGCCACTACGGCTTTGTGTTCTCATTGGTCCACATAAATCCATATGAATTAATTCTAATGGTCTAGTGGTAGTCACAACGTTTTTAGATTTAAAGGATGACCTCACTTGTTTCCCTTTAGCACAAGGATCACATACCTCTTCTTTAAGAAATTTTATTGATGGTAATCCTCTAACTAGGTCTTTTGATCTTAATGTGTTTATCAATGAAAAGCTAGCATGACCTAATCGCTTGTGCCAAAGTAGTGGGTCTTCTTCAATAACACTTAAACACGTTAGACTGTTTCTGGGAACAGTGTCCAGGTCCACCACATAGGTGTTCCCTTTTCTGATTCCCTTCAGCACAGGGTCTCCTGTACTGTTCCTAGAAATTATGCATTTTTCAGAAGTAAACTTAACAGAGTTACCTTTGTCGCAAAATTGAGAAATACTTAACAAATTGTGTTTTAAATTCTCGACTAAAAATACATTATCAATGGCATGGGAACTAGACCTTCCAACCTTTCCTTTGGCGATTATCTCACCCTTCATGTTGTCACCGAAGGTTACTGTTCCCCCATCATAGGCTTCAAGTGAGAGAAATTTAGATTTATCACCCGTCATATGCTTGGAACACCCACTGTCGAGATACCATGAGTTGTTCCCCCTCACTTGATCCTGCAAAGCAAACTAATGGTTAAGCTTAGGAACCCAGTTAGCCTTGGGTTCCCTGTCGATTACATTTGAATCATGTTTCTCAATCCATATGTTTTCGACATAATTTTTATTTGCTTTGATATGCTGTTCCCTTTTTATACATTGGTGTTTTAGGTGTCCACTTCTACCACAAAAGGAACAGATTGTATTACTAGGGAGATCTACGTATACCTTTTTCTTTTTATCATTCTTAATAAAGCCTAGACCTTCTTTACTCTTGGCTTTAGCATTAAGAATCCATTTGGGAATTTCTTTGATTTTCCCTTTTCCTCTTAAGTTAATTTGATCTTTTAGGAATTTATTTTCCTTATCACTTAATTCTAATTTTAATTTCAATTCTTGGACTTTCGTGCTAAACTCATGAGTGATTTTATCATTTTCAACCGATTTTAATCCTAACAATTTGCTTTGATTTAATTCAATATTAAGAGTGTCAAATTCCTGTTTTAATTTTTCCAACTGTTCTTTTAAAATGATATTCTTATCTAATAAATCAAAAAATCTACTTTGCACATCGATTCTAAAGGAATTAAGATATGAGATATGATCTTTACTTAAGTTAAGATCTTTCTCTAACTGGAGACACTTAGCTGCTTTTTCATCTAGTTTGTCTTGTGTCTCTAACAGTAATTTGATTAATTTATTCTTACTTATGTTGAACTGATATTTAGGGGATGGACCAGAAGACGTTACCTCTTTTTCTTTAGAATCTTCATGAGATGCCATGAGACATAGGTTTGCTGTTTCCTCTTCCATTGTAGCTTCTGTCTCAGCCTCGCTCTCCGTATCTCCCCAAGCTGCTACCATTGCTTTTCTAAAGTCAGTCTTGAAGTTTCCCTTCTTATATTGTCTTCCAACTTCTCTTGCTTTTCCCTTGCCCTTCTCATTTTTCCATTGAGGACAATCCTTGATGAAGTGTTCAGTGCTCCCACACTTGTGGCATTCAAAACTTGTCTTCACGTTTGTAGTTCCCTTTTCTTTGTTATTCCTTTGATTACCATACCTTCTGTTCCTGAAGAACTTTTTGAATTTTCTAGCCAACAAAGCTGCTTCCTCTTCACTAGTTTCTGATTCATCACTTTCATCTGCTGCCAGAGCCAGTCCTTTGTTTCGGGAACTGTCAGCTGTTCCCAAATGCAATTCATGGGTCATTAGGGAACCAGCCAGCTCTTCCAAATTGAACTTGGTGAAATCTTTGGACTCCTGGATGGCTGTAACCTTTGCTCTCCAGCGTTCGTCTTGAGGAAGACTCCTAAGCACTTTTCTTACTTGTTCATCAACGGGAATAATTCTTCCAAGAGAGACTAACTCATTCGTAATATTTGTGAACCTAGTGAACATTTCTTGAATGCTTTCCCTAGGTTCCATGACGAATCTTTCATACTTCGACATAAGCAAGTCAATCTTGGATCTTTTTACTTCACTTGTACCTTCATGGGTAACTTCGAGCAGGTCCCAAATCTGCTTTGCGGTTTTGCAACCCATAATTCGATTGTGCTCATTTGGACCAAGCCCACAGTGAAGTAACTTGATAGCAAGAGCGTTCATCTCCATCTTTTGAAAATCTTCTTTTTCATATTCAGTGATTGGCTTTGGAACAGCTTCATTGTTGGAGTTGATGGTCGTCACCTCAAAGTCTCCAATTTCAATGACTCTCCAAACTTGATAGTTTTCGGCTTTTATGAAGATTTCCATTCTATTTTTCCAGTAAGTATAGAATTTCCCATCGAACATGGGTGGCCTTTGTGTGGAGTACCCCTCTTCCATGCGCTCGTTCATCTTCAACATCTTTCCAGGGAACAGGATACTGCTCTCAGGGTTTCCTGATTAAATGAGGAACAGGGCTCTGATACCAATTGTAGAAATACTAATGGATGATCGAATGCAACAAGAGGGGGGGGGTGAATTGTTGTGTAGTAGGTTTAAGATTTTTGCCTCTAATTTTTTTGCGGAATTATATTAAGTAAAGGACAAAAACTTAAACTTAAAAACGAAAAGAAAAATAATAAAGGAGACAAGGATTTTTACGTGGAAACCTTCTTGGCCTAATAAGAAGGAAAAACCACGACCCCCCGGGATTTCAAAATTCTCACTATGTTTAGGCAATTAGTTACAATTACACAAAACAATGTTTGCTTCACTTGAAGCTTCTCAATTCTCTAAACGCTTTACTCAAAGCTTCTCTACTTAGGCCTACTTCTCTTCTCTTCTCTTCTCTTCTCTTCTCTTCTCTCCTTCTCTTTCTCTTCTCTCGATTCTATTCTCTATTCCCTTAGACTTCCCATAAGTCTAATTACAACAAAACACTCAATTACCCTTTACAAGGCCAATTCTCATTAAGATCAAAAATAAATAGTTGCTTAAGAAAAATATTATAAATTAATTGGCATTTAAAACTTAGAATATTTTTCTCAATTAATTCTCCCTTAGATGGACATTCTCAATGCAACATTTTTTCTTTTTATCCATCCATGCATACTGAACCGTAATTTCCCTCTTTTATAAGGAGGAACAGCAGACAGTGCACTCAGCCCATGTTCTCCACGAAATGCACATATCCCACGACTTCCACAAACTTACTTGCTCCCAAAGAAAACGGGAAGTTAGTTGAAGTTTAGAAGTGGAATGTAACTGCTGCTTGCACATGTACGGTTAAGAACATCATGGTTTAAGGAAGATCCTAAATTGTAGGAGACAAATTCAAAGTGTAGAATAAGTCCCTTTGATATCCGAGTTTATAGGAGATAAACAAGGAATTGATCTTCTCCATGTTTTTAGGCGAATTAAAAAATATTTTGCCAATTAATAAATAAATTTAATTAAGCAACTAATTAAATTTTAACCTTTTACATTAACCAAAAACAGAAAATATAATTTTCGTAATCTTCCAGTCAATGTCTTCTTCGGACCTGTATCGTGAGGAACAGCACACTGTCTCCATCTACAACATTCGTCAGAACTTCAACTCTAGGAACAGTAAACTGTCTTCAAGAGCAATTTCCCAACTTCTTGGATATTTGAGACATGTACTTCTTCCACGAATCAAGTCATAGGCTTCATCAACGATTCACATTAAATCGGATATATACCTACAAAACAATCTCTAAAATATGTTTGTTTATTTAAAAGTAAAGTCATCATCAAAACCTTAAGAGGCCAACAATAGTCATATGCTAGAAATTACGTATTAAGTTGCGTTTTTAATCGTTTTTAAGCGTTTTTGGCACTTTTGCGTATAAATTAGCTCAAACTTGGTTTGTTTTGCACGAAACATGTCAAAAAACTCTATTTGTTATATATTATTTTTTTAAAGTGGTTAAAATTGTAAATCATAGTCATATGCTAGAAATTACGTGTTAAGTTGCGATTTTAAGGGTTTTTTAGCATTTTTGGCACTTTTGCGCATAAAGTAGCTCAAACTTGGAGTGTTTTGCACGAAACCTTGCACACAACACTATTTGGAATTTATTATTGTGTTGAAGTTTTAATAATTGTAAATCCTAGTCATATGCTAGAAATTATGTGTTATGTTGCGAGTTTAAGGGTTTTTAAGTGTTTTTGGCACTTTTGCGCAAAAAGTAGCTCTCAAACTTTGTTTGTTTTGCAGGAAACTTCGCACACAACACTATTCGGAATTTATTATTTTGTTGAATTGGTAAAAATTGTAATTCATAGTCATATGCTAGAAATTACGTGTTAAGTTGTGATTTTAAGGGTTTTTAAGCGTTTTTGGCACTTTTGCGCATAAAGTAGCTCAAACTTGGTTTGTTTTGCACGAAACTTGACACACAACACTATTTAAAATTTATTATTGTGTTGAAGTGATAAGAATTTTAAATCATAGTCATATGCTAGAAATTACGTGTTAAGTTGCGATTTTAAGGGTTTTTAAGTATTTTTGGCACTTTTGCGCATAAAGTAACTCAAACTTGGTTTGTTTGCACGAAACTTGACACAAAACTCTGTTTGTTATATATTATTGTGTTGAAGTGCTTAGAATTGTAAATCATAGTAATATGCTAGAAATTACGAGTTAAGTTGCAATTTTAAGGGTTTTTAAGCGTTTTTGGCTCTTTTGCGCATAAATTAGCTCAAACACGATTTGTTTTTCACGAAACTTGGCACACAACACTATTTCAAATTTATTATTGTGTTGAAGTGATAAGAATTTTAAATCATAGTCATATGCTAGAAATTACGTGTTAAGTTGCGATTCTAAGGGTTTTTAAGCATTTTTGGCACTTTTGCGCATAGCTCAAATTTAGTTTGTTTTGTACGAAACTTGACACAAAACACAGTATGGATATTATTGTGTTGAAGTGGTTAGAATTGTAAATCATAGTCATATGCTAGAAATTACGTGTTAAGTTGCGATTATAAGGGTTTTTAACGTTTTTGGCACTTTTGCGCATAAAGTAGCTCAAAGATGGTTCTTTTTGCACGAAACTTGACACAAAAGTCTATTTGGTATATATTATTGTGTTCAAGCGGTTAGAATTGTAAATCATAGTAATATGCTAGAAATTACGTGTTAAGTTACGAATTTAAGGGTTTTTAAGCGTTTTTGGCACTTTAGCGCATAAATTAGCTCAAACACGATTTGTTTTTCACGAAACTTGGCACACAACACTATTTGAAATTTATTATTGTCTTGAAGTGATAAGAATTTTAAATCATAGTCATATGCTAGAAATTACGTGTTAAGTTGCGATTTTAAGGGTTTTGTATCGTTTTTGGCACTTTTGCGCATAAAGTAGCTCAAACTTGGTTTGTTTGGCACGAAACTTGACACACAACTCTATTTGGTATATATTATCATGTTGAAGTGGTTAGAATTGTAAATCATAGTCATATGCTATAAATTACGTGTTAAGTTTCTATTTAAAGGGTTTTTAAGCGTTTTTGGCACTTTTGCGCATAAATTAGCTCAAACTTGGTTTGTTTTAAACAAAACTTGACACAAAACTCTATTTTGTATATATTATTGTGTTGAAGTGGATAGAATTGTAAATCACAGTCATATGCTAGAAATTTCGTGTTAAGTTGCGATTTTAAGGGTTTTTAAGCATTTTTAGCACTTTTGCGCATAAAGTAGCTCAAACTTGGTTTGTTTTGCACGAAACTTGACACACAACTCTATTTGGTATATATCATTGAGTTGAAGTGGTTAGAATTTTAAATCATAGTGATATGCTAGAAATTACTTTTTAAGCTGTGATTTTAAGTGTTTTTAAGAGTTTTTGGCACTTTTGCGCATAAAGTAGCTCAAACTTGGTTTGTTTTGCACGAAACATAACACATAACTCTATTTGGTATGTATTATTGTGTTGAAGTGGTTAGAATTGTAAATCATAGTCATATGCTAGAAATTACGTGTTAAGTTGCGATTTTAAGGGTTTTTTTTTAGCTGTTTTGGCACTTTTTCACATAAAGTAGCTCAAACTTTGTTTCTTTTGTACGAAACTTGACCACAACTCTATTTTGGAATATATTATTGTGTCGAAGTTGATAGAATTGTAAATCATAGTGAAGCAAGAAATTACGTGTTAAGCTGCAATTTTAAGGGTTTTAAAGCGTTGTTGGCACTTTTGCACATAAAGTAGCTCAAACTTAGTACGTTTTGCACGAAACTTTACACACAACTCTATTTGATATATATTATTGAGTTGAAGTGGTTAGAATTTTAAATCATAGTCATATGCTAGAAATTACGTATTAAGTTGCGTTTTTAATCGTTTTTAAGCGTTTTTGGCACTTTTGCGCATAAATTAGCTCAAACTTGGTTTGTTTTGCACGAAACATGTCAAAAAACTCTATTTGTTATATATTATTTTTTTAAAGTGGTTAAAATTGTAAATCATAGTCATATGCTAGAAATTACGTGTTAAGTTGCGATTTTAAGGGTTTTTTAGCATTTTTGGCACTTTTGCGCATAAAGTAGCTCAAACTTGGTGTGTTTTGCACGAAACCTTGCACACAACACTATTTGGAATTTATTATTGTGTTGAAGTTTTAATAATTGTAAATCCTAGTCATATGCTAGAAATTATGTGTTATGTTGCGAGTTAAAGGGTTTTTAAGTGTTTTTGGCACTTTTGCGCAAAAAGTAGCTCTCAAACTTTGTTTGTTTTGCAGGAAACTTCGCACACAACACTATTCGGAATTTATTATTTTGTTGAATTGGTAAAAATTGTAATTCATAGTCATATGCTAGAAATTACGTGTTAAGTTGTGATTTTAAGGGTTTTTAAGCGTTTTTGGCACTTTTGCGCATAAAGTAGCTCAAACTTGGTTTGTTTTGCACGAAACTTGACACACTACACTATTTGGTATATATTGTGGTGTTGAAGTGGTTAGAATTGTAAATCATAATCATATGCTAGAAATTACGTGTTAAGTTGCGATTTTAAGGGTTTTGTATCGTTTTTGGCACTTTTGCGCATAAAGTAGCTCAAACTTGGTTTGTTTGGCACGAAACTTGACACACAACTCTATTTGGTATATATTATTATGTTGAAGTGGTTAGAATTGTAAATCATAGTCATATGCTATAAATTACGTGTTAAGTTTCTATTTAAAGGGTTTTTAAGCGTTTTTGGCACTTTTGCGCATGAATTAGCTCAAACTTGGTTTGTTTTAAACAAAACTTGACACAAAACTCTATTTTGTATATATTATTGTGTTGAAGTGGATAGAATTGTAAATCACAGTCATATGCTAGAAATTTCGTGTTAAGTTGCGATTTTAAGGGTTTTTAAGCATTTTTGGCACTTTTGCGCATAAAGTAGCTCAAACTTGGTTTGTTTTGCACGAAACTTGACACACAACACTGTTTGGTTTATATTATTGTGTTGAAGTGGTTAGAATTGTAAATCATAGTCATATGCTAGAAATTACGTGTTAAGTTGCGATTTTAAGGGTTTTGAATCGTTTTTGGCACTTTTGCGCATAAAGTATCTCAAACTTGGTTTGTTTGGCAAGAAACTTGACACACAACTCTATTTGGTATATATTATTGTGTTGAAGTGGTTAGAATTATAAATCATAGTCATATGCTATAAATTACGTGTTAAGTTTCTATTTAAAGGGTTTTTAAGCGGTTTTGGCACTTTTGCGCATAAATTTGCTCAAACTTGGTTTGTTTTGCACAAAACTTGACACAAACCTCTATTTTGTATATATTATTGTGTTGAAGTGGATAGAATTGTAAATCACAGTCATATGCTAGAAATTTCGTGTTAAGTTGCGATTTTAAGGGTTTTTAAGCATTTTTGGCACTTTTGCGCATAAAGTAGCTCAAACTTGGTTTGTTTTGCACGAAACTTAACACACAACTCTATTTGGTATATATCATTGAGTTGAAGTGGTTAGAATTTTAAATCATAGTGATATGCTAGAAATTACTTTTTAAGCTGTGATTTTAAGTGTTTTTAAGAGTTTTTGGCACTTTTGCGCATAAAGTAGCTCAAACTTGGTTTGTTTTGCACGAAACATAACACAGAACTCTATTTGGTATGTATTATTGTGTTGAAGTGGTTAGAATTGTAAATCATAGTCATATGCTAGAAATTACGTGTTAAGTTGCGATTTTAAGGGTTTTTTTTAGCTGTTTTGGCACTTTTTCACATAAAGTAGCTCAAACTTTTTTTCTTTTGTACGAAACTTGACCACAACTCTATTTTGGAATATATTATTGTGTCGAAGTTGATAGAATTGTAAATCATAGTGAAGCAAGAAATTACGTGTTAAGCTGCAATTTTAAGGGTTTTAAAGCGTTGTTGGCACTTTTGCACATAAAGTAGCTCAAACTTAGTACGTTTTGCACGAAACTTTACACACAACTCTATTTGATATATATTATTGAGTTGAAGTGGTTAGAATTTTAAATCATAGTCATATGCTAGAAATTACGTATTAAGTTGCGTTTTTAATCGTTTTTAAGCGTTTTTGGCACTTTTGCGCATAAATTAGCTCAAACTTGGTTTGTTTTGCACGAAACATGTCAAAAAACTCTATTTGTTATATATTATTTTTTTTTAAGTGGTTAAAATTGTAAATCATAGTCATATGCTAGAAATTACGTGTTAAGTTGCGATTTTAAGGGTTTTTTTAGCATTTTTGGCACTTTTGCGCATAAAGTAGCTCAAACTTGGTGTGTTTTGCACGAAACCTTGCACACAACACTATTTGGAATTTATTATTGTGTTGAAGTTTTAATAATTGTAAATCCTAGGTCATATGCTAGAAATTATGTGTTATGTTGCGAGTTTAAGGGTTTTTAAGTGTTTTTGGCACTTTTGCGCAAAAAGTAGCTCTCAAACTTTGTTTGTTTTGCAGGAAACTTCGCACACAACACTATTCGGAATTTATTATTTTGTTGAATTGGTAAAAATTGTAATTCATAGTCATATGCTAGAAATTACGTGTTAAGTTGTGATTTTAAGGGTTTTTAAGCGTTTTTGGCACTTTTGCGCATAAAGTAGCTCAAACTTGGTTTGTTTTGCACGAAACTTGACACACTACACTATTTGGTATATATTGTGGTGTTGAAGTGGTTAGAATTGTAAATCATAATCATATGCTAGAAATTACGTGTTAAGTTGCGATTTTAAGGGTTTTGTATCGTTTTTGGCACTTTTGCGCATAAAGTAGCTCAAACTTGGTTTGTTTGGCACGAAACTTGACACACAACTCTATTTGGTATATATTATTATGTTGAAGTGGTTAGAATTGTAAATCATAGTCATATGCTATAAATTACGTGTTAAGTTTCTATTTAAAGGGTTTTTAAGCGTTTTTGGCACTTTTGCGCATGAATTAGCTCAAACTTGGTTTGTTTTAAACAAAACTTGACACAAAACTCTATTTTGTATATATTATTGTGTGTTGAAGTGGATAGAATTGTAAATCACAGTCATATGCTAGAAATTTCGTGTTAAGTTGCGATTTTAAGGGTTTTTAAGCATTTTTGGCACTTTTGCGCATAAAGTAGCTCAAACTTGGTTTGTTTTGCACGAAACTTGACACACAACACTGTTTGGTTTATATTATTGTGTTGAAGTGGTTAGAATTGTAAATCATAGTCATATGCTAGAAATTACGTGTTAAGTTGCGATTTTAAGGGTTTTGAATCGTTTTTGGGCACTTTTGCGCATAAAGTAGCTCAAACTTGGTTTGTTTGGCAAGAAACTTGACACACAACTCTATTTGGTATATATTATTGTGTTGAAGTGGTTAGAATTATAAATCATAGTCATATGCTATAAATTACGTGTTAAGTTTCTATTTAAAGGGTTTTTAAGCGGTTTTGGCACTTTTGCGCATAAATTTGCTCAAACTTGGTTTGTTTTGCACAAAACTTGACACAAACCTCTATTTTGTATATATTATTGTGTTGAAGTGGATAGAATTGTAAATCACAGTCATATGCTAGAAATTTCGTGTTAAGTTGCGATTTTAAGGGTTTTTAAGCATTTTTGGCACTTTTGCGCATAAAGTAGCTCAAACTTGGTTTGTTTTGCACGAAACTTGACACACAACTCTATTTGGTATATATCATTGAGTTGAAGTGGTTAGAATTTTAAATCATAGTGATATGCTAGAAATTACTTTTTAAGCTGTGATTTTAAGTGTTTTTAAGAGTTTTTGGGCACTTTTGCGCAATAAAGTAGCTCAAACTTGGTTTGTTTTGCACGAAACATAACACAGAACTCTATTTGGTATGTATTATTGTGTTGAAGTGGTTAGAATTGTAAATCATAGTCATATGCTAGAAATTACGTGTTAAGTTGCGATTTTAAGGGTTTTTTTTAGCTGTTTTGGCACTTTTTCACATAAAGTAGCTCAAACTTCTTTTCTTTTGTACGAAACTTGACCACAACTCTATTTTGGAATATATTATTGTGTCGAAGTTGATAGAATTGTAAATCATAGTGAAGCAAGAAATTACGTGTTAAGCTGCAATTTTAAGGGTTTTTAAAGCGTTGTTGGCACTTTTGCACATAAAGTAGCTCAAACTTAGTACGTTTTGCACGAAACTTGACACACAACTCGATTTGATATATATTATTGAGTTGAAGTGGTTAGAATTTTAAATCATAGTCATATGCTAGAAATTACGTATTAAGTTGCATTTTTAATCGTTTTTAAGCGTTTTTGGCACTTTTGCGCATAAATTAGCTCAAACTGGGTTTGTTTTGCACGAAACATGTCAAAAAACTCTATTTGTTATATATTATTTTTTTAAAGTGGTTAAAATTGTAAATCATAGTCATATGCTAGAAATTACGTGTTAAGTTGCGATTTTAAGGGTTTTTTAGCATTTTTGGCACTTTTGCGCATAAAGTAGCTCAAACTTGGTGTGTTTTGCACGAAACCTTGCACACAACACTATTTGGAATTTATTATTGTGTTGAAGTTTTAATAATTGTAAATCCTAGTCATATGCTAGAAATTATGTGTTATGTTGCGAGTTTAAGGGTTTTTAAGTGTTTTTGGCACTTTTGCGCAAAAAGTAGCTCTCAAACTTTGTTTGTTTTGCAGGAAACTTCGCACACAACACTATTCGGAATTTATTATTTTGTTGAATTGGTAAAAATTGTAATTCATAGTCATATGCTAGAAATTACGTGTTAAGTTGTGATTTTAAGGGTTTTTAAGCGTTTTTGGCACTTTTGCGCATAAAGTAGCTCAAACTTGGTTTGTTTTGCACGAAACTTGACACACTACACTATTTGGTATATATTGTGGTGTTGAAGTGGTTAGAATTGTAAATCATAATCATATGCTAGAAATTACGTGTTAAGTTGCGATTTTAAGGGTTTTGTATCGTTTTTGGCACTTTTGCGCATAAAGTAGCTCAAACTTGGTTTGTTTGGCACGAAACTTGACACACAACTCTATTTGGTATATATTATTATGTTGAAGTGGTTAGAATTGTAAATCATAGTCATATGCTATAAATTACGTGTTAAGTTTCTATTTAAAGGGTTTTTAAGCGTTTTTGGCACTTTTGCGCATGAATTAGCTCAAACTTGGTTTGTTTTAAACAAAACTTGACACAAAACTCTATTTTGTATATATTATTGTGTTGAAGTGGATAGAATTGTAAATCACAGTCATATGCTAGAAATTTCGTGTTAAGTTGCGATTTTAAGGGTTTTTAAGCAATTTTGGCACTTTTGCGCATAAAGTAGCTCAAACTTGGTTTGTTTTGCACGAAACTTGACACACAACACTGTTTGGTTTATATTATTGTGTTGAAGTGGTTAGAATTGTAAATCATAGTCATATGCTAGAAATTACGTGTTAAGTTGCGATTTAAGGGTTTTGAATCGTTTTTGGCACTTTTGCGCATAAAGTAGCTCAAACTTGGTTTGTTTGGCAAGAAACTTGACACACAACTCTATTTGGTATATATTATTGTGTTGAAGTGGTTAGAATTATAAATCATAGTCATATGCTATAAATTACGTGTTAAGTTTCTATTTAAAGGGTTTTTAAGCGGTTTTGGCACTTTTGCGCATAAATTTGCTCAAACTTGGTTTGTTTTGCACAAAACTTGACACAAAACTCTATTTTGTATGTATTATTGTGTTGAAGTGGATAGAATTGTAAATCACAGTCATATGCTAGAAATTTCGTGTTAAGTTGC